>NW_024539406.1:0-67498 GCF_016758775.1 Suillus clintonianus
CTGTGCGAGGACTGTCCGGCATGGTTGAGCAAGTTCGGCAGGAGCGGGTCGCCATGAACCACGTATTCCCACCGCCGAGGATGAGCCACATCGGTGGTTCCACCGCCAGCCAATTGGGGAGGAGGTACCTCCCCAGTGTGTTCGGCCCTTCGGTTCCTCCTACCGGCCAGTCATCGGCGTCTGCCATGGTCGGTCGTCCTGACATGCAGGGCGGCACCTTCACATCTGGACAGGCTGAAATGGAGTCAACCATTGCCGGTTCTTCATCTGTTCCTGGTCAAGCTGGTGCAGATGTTTCATCTTCTTCACCTGTTTCTGCTGCGCGCTCCCTGCCCTAATTATGTACCAATCTACATACAATACCTACTTGTACTATAGAATGTGTCGGTCGGCGAAAATAACGCCTGTATATATCACTTTGGAATGAAATGGTTACGGCTAGTGTTACCTTTGTGCGCTAAGTGTCAGTATTTCTCTGCATGACCGATTGTATTTTTACCGATTGTCTTTTGACCGACTGTGATCTGACCGACCGACCGATTTCACCGACTGGTGATTTCACTTTGCAAGACCGAATGTATTTTGTCACCGAGTGTATTTTTACCGATTGTATGTTGACCGATTGTCTTCACCGACTGTGATCTGACCGACCGACCGATTTCACCGACTGGTGATTTCACTTTGCAAGACCGAATGTATTTTGTCACCGAGTGTATTTTTACCGATTGTATGTTGACCGATGTGCAGACAACTTCTCCACAGGCTGTAGAGAATATGTTGGGTCTTGCTGGCCTAGGCTAGTTCGACCCTAAAGGGTCTCTGCTCTAGGCTCAGTGCTCAAGGAGAGAGAAACAGACAAGGAAACAAGACAAAAGGACAGGGGACTTTCAGACTGATACTGGTACTAGGTCAAAACTTCATTGGATTATGTCAGCAGTAAGAGTACCAACATAAAGTAAGTAAAACATCAATTGTGAGGCCAGAGAAAGAATGTTTGGTACATCCCATGGTAACTATAAATCATGACTGTCCCCAGTCATACCAAGCTCCAAGAAGATACCAACTGGGGGGAAGGGTGGATGTAAAGCTGCAATGAGAGGTAGAAAAACAAACTAAAAAGTCCTGGGTGAGTCCCATGGTAACTATAAATCATGACTATCCCCAGTCCTACCCTTCAACTCACTGGAAGAGGCATACCAACTGGGGGAAAGGTGGATGTATAGATGCGAATGAGAGCTTCAAAACGGGTCCTGGGTCACTGGGATCTGACAAGAGATGGGCGAGTTATGAGGAAAATGGGGAAAAAGGGGGGAAAAGCACGAAAATGCGGATTGCAAGTGAAGGGGCGGACGGATCGGGAAATGGATGCGGTGGATAGGTCGGCGCTGACGAGGGCTTCAAAACGGGTCTAGGGTCCATGGGGTTCCGGTGAGAATTGGGCTGGTGAAGTAGGGAAAACGCGTATAGGGGCGATGAGGGGGTATGAGGATGGGGTAGACAGCAGAGAGGGAATGGCTAGTCGGATCAAGGGGATCAATAGGGCGATGGAAAGGGCCACTGAGGAGTAATGGACTGCCCAAACCGATAAAATGGAAAGGCCTTAGATCTCCCAAGATAAGCTATCTGCCCCTCAACCTCTCAAAAACACGAAAACCCGGTATCTCCACAACTACTGCTCCAAATGGGATGACCCAGGACTCAAAATGACGGCCTGAATGAGGGGAATATGACCCTGGATTTGCGAGAGATCCGGTCGAAAAGCGCGTGGGAAAATGGCCTATCAGTGCGGTGGTAGGAGGAGGAGATGCTGAAAACAGGGGGGAATTGGGAGAAACTGATCAAGGAATGACTGTGATAGGTTTTAGGAGGTTATTGGTGAGCACCAGAGCCCAGAAAACAAGAAACCCTCGCGGTGGGCTCCAGTTGTGCAGACAACTTCTCCACAGGCTGTAGAGAATATGTTGGGTCTTGCTGGCCTAGGCTAGTTCGACCCTAAAGGGTCTCTGCTCTAGGCTCAGTGCTCAAGGAGAGAGAAACAGACAAGGAAACAAGACAAAAGGACAGGGGACTTTCAGACTGATACTGGTACTAGGTCAAAACTTCATTGGATTATGTCAGCAGTAAGAGTACCAACATAAAGTAAGTAAAACATCAATTGTGAGGCCAGAGAAAGAATGTTTGGTACACCGATTGTCTTGACCGACTGTGATCTGACCGACCGACCGATTTCACCGACTGGTGATTTCACTTTGCAAGACCAAATGTATTTTGTCACCGAGTGTATTTTTACCGATTGTATGTTGACCGATTGTCTTGACCGACTGTGATCTGACCGACCGACCGATTTCACTGTGATTTGACTTTGCAAGTATGTTGCGGATGATATGTACTCAATCTCAACATGTTGACTGACCGACATATTCTTGATATACCACCGAGCATCTTTTTACCGAGGGGGTATGTCACCGAGCATCTTTTGACCGAGGGGCTATGTTACCAAGCATCTTTTTACCGAGGGGGTCCGGGGCATGATCTATACCACCTCGGCCCATCTGTACATATCGGCACAACTGCCCATTCGGCCCACCCGTTCAAATCAGGTACATACTGTTTACACTACCTGTCAAGGTTAATAGAAAAGTCTACACTTATCTACTACACTACATACTACACTCTTTGACCGGCCGACCCGTTGGTATCAGATACACACTCCCGACCGGCCGACCCGTTCATATCAGGTACATATTTCATACAATACCTACCATACACTATCTACCAAAGTCAATAGAATGTCTACACTTATCTACTATACCACACACCATGGGCCCATTGATTGTATCAGATAAATACTTGGTGTCGGCCCACCTGTATTTAACAGAACAATACATTCATCGGCCCACATCCGCTGGCCTGTGTAGAACAGGGATATTTCAACCTCGGCTGTCTGTTTCTATCAAGGGTAAAGTGACTGCAGTATGTGCACCGTGAAGGACGCCGCCACGATGCCTTACGTCGAGCTCTTTGCAGAGCAGTGCGCTGGGCGCGCCATCTACTCCATGATGGATCTTTTCGTCGGCTTCGACCATTGTGCGCTCGCCGAGGAATCCTGCGACATCACCACCTTCCAGACTCCCCTTGGCACCTATCGACTCACTGTCCTCCCTCAAGGATGGACCGACTCACCCGCCGTCTTCCAGAACGATGTCGCCTTCATCCTGCAGGCCGAAATGGAGGTCGCCCCCAACTTCCAGGACGACGTCAACGTCCTCGGCCCAACCACCCGATACGAGCTGCCCAATGGCTCGTATGAATGCATCCCCGAGAACACGGGCATCCGCAGATTCGTATGGGAACACTGCGCAGATGCCAACCGCGTTCTCCACCGACTCAAGCACGCTGGCGCAACCGTTTCCGCCACGAAGTTGTTCCTATGTGTCCCCGAAGTCCTGGTGGTAGGTCAGCTATGCACATATGAGGGTCGCGTACCCGACCACTCCAAAGTCGCCAAAGTCCAAAACTGGCCCCCCTGCACCACATGAACCGAGGTTCGTGGATTCCTGTGAACCATCGGCACCGTTCGCAACTGGATTCAAGATTTTGCACTAATCGCGCGTCCCCTTACCATCCTCACACACGCCAATATCGAATTCCAATGGACTCAAGACACGCAGTACGCTATGGACACGTTGAAACACGCCATCATCCAATCTCCCGCTATTCGACCCCTCGATTATCACTCTACCAACGAGGTGATACTCGCTGTCGACTCATCACACATAGCCTGCGGTTGGATCTTGCAGCAACTTGACGACGAAAAACGACGGCGACCGGCTCGTTTCGGTTCCATTACTTGGAACGATCGCGAAGGACGATACTCGCAGTCAAAAATCGAACTTTACGGTTTATTTAGGGCGCTAAAGGCCATGAAGGTCTGGATTATAGGGGTAAAAGACCTTGTAGTGGAAGTAGACGCTAAGTACATAAAAGGAATGCTGAATAATCCGGATATCCAGCCGAACGCCGCCGTTAACCGCTGGATAGCGGGAATCTTACTCTTCAACTTCACACTTCGCCATGTACCTGGAGCCAAGCACGCTGGCCCCGATGGACTCTCCCGTCGACGCAAAACCCCGCATGACGACGAAGAAGACACCGCAGAAGAAGCTGATGAGTGGATAGAAGAAATTTTAGACGCAGGAATCTGGGTAGCAAGCACCATCGATAACAACTCACTCGTCTCCAACAGCGCACTCGTTCTCACCACACGCCAAACTGACACGCCCGATGTCGTCATCCCTTCCACAGAAACTTCAGAACGCCTCGATCACGAGCTTCTATTCATCCGCTCCTTCCTTGCCAATCTCTCATTCCCTAACGACACCCCCGTCAAAGATCGCCCTCGTCTCACAAAACGCGCCCATCAATTTTTCATTCGCGGGCACCAGCTGTGGCGAAAGGAGTCAAGCGGACGCCACCAACTGGTCCTTTTTAGCGCAGATCGTGCTCGCATCCTCACCCAAACTCACGACGAACTCGGGCATCGTGGATTTTACCCCACGAGACGCACAATTGCAGATCGTTTTTGGTGGCCTTCGCTCGACAAAGACCTCACATGGTACCTGAAGACGTGCCATCAATGTCAACTTCGCTCCGTCGAGAAAGTCGTCCTCCCACCCACCATCTCGATCCCCGCTCCTCTCTGTCGCAAAACGTTCGCAGATTCTATGTACATGCCAACGGCGCATGGTTACACCTACATTGTACAAGCGCGCTGCTCGCTATCTAACTGGCCAGAGTTTAGGATGCTTCGAAAAGAGACTGGACGCACCTTAGGTGCATTTTTTTTTGAAGAGATCCTGTGTAGATGGGGAGGAGTCGAGGAAATCGTCACCGACAACGGCACGCCCTTCATCGCAGCCTTAGATTGGTTGGCGTCCAAGTACGGTATCTGGCACATACGCATATCTGCGTACAACTCGAAGGCAAACGGGATCGTCGAGCGATCGCATCGCACTATTCGCGACTCCCTCGTCAAAGCATGTAATGGCGACATCACCAAATGGCCAACGCTCGCGCACCACGTCTTTTGGGCCGATCACGTTACCACTCGCAAGTCCACGGGTTTTTCACCATTCTATCTAGCGCATGGTGTAGAACCTCTCCTCCCACTTGACTTCGTCCATGCAACATTCATGCTCCCAGACATATCCTCCCTCATCTCTACCTCGGATTTACTTGCGCTCCGTGCCTGCCAGCTGGCCAAACGCGACGCCGACCTCGCTATAGCCCATGAACGCCTCCTCAAGAGCGGCTTCGCGTCAATCCGCGACTTTGAACGCCGCTTCGCAAACACCATCCTCAATTACGCCTTTAAACCAGGAGATCTCGTATTGGTGCTCAACAAGAAGATCGAGGCTGCTTCTAACGCCAAGTGCAAGCCTCGATATTTTGGGCCCATGATTGTAGTTTCGCGCTCTCTCGGAGGATCATACCGTCTCTCAGAAATTGACGGATCCCTTTCCAAGCTGAAGTTTGCAGCTTTTCGCATCATTCCTTATCACCCTCGCTCGCCCACCTCACTCGAAGTCACTCAATTCATCAACCCTCAAGCTCTCGAAGGACTCATCGACGAATAGCATCAGATGCGTTATCAGTCATTTTTTTCCTTCTAATCTACTTCTTCTACCTATCTGCAGTATATTTTAGTTTATTTGTTGGAAGATCGACCGCGGACGGTCGATATTCGAACTTGGGAGGTGATGTAAGGATAACATATCCTTTACACACCGACCGTGTCTCATAACAACGTGTTCAACACCGACCACGTGACTCACCGACGCGAAGAACATAACTCTTCGTGTCCGAGCCACGTGGTTACATTCCTTTTAATCTATTCCGTCACTCTACCATGCTCACATTCCTCCATCCCCTTGTCTCGCCGACTTATTTTCAAGTTCCACATGCTACCTACTCAAGTCTCGGTTCAATCGTTCAGTTCGCAAACACTTATATACTGCACCTGTACCCTCGTACTATGGCAGAATCCAAGACTCTGATTCCCCGCTCAAAGCACGAAACGATCCTCTAAGCAGCAGCCTTACAGACTTTTCCTCGTTACCTCTGTTTTCGTATCGAAAACAACACGTCTCGCGTCCCGCCTATTCTCGACCCAATTCCCTTCGAACTATAAGTCAGCCTTACAGTCTACTACTCCAGGAGATAGCGAAATGCTCATCGGAGGAACAAATACGAGCCTATACCGCTCTGACACGCTCACGTATATTCCTGTGACGCAGAAAGGTTACTGGCAGGTCGTGATGGATGGCATTTCGAGGTTGGGACAGGATGTCATCGAGTCGCACGCCGCTCCTGCGATCATCGACACCGGGACCACTCTCGTCATCACGTCTTATGCAATCGCACAAGCTTACTACGCGAACATACCCGGAGCCACAGCCCACACGGAAGGCGAGGACACATACTGGACAAGTAAGCATGTTACCCATCTCTTCGTCATCGATTTCATCAAACGTCTGTATCTGCACAGTTCCATGCAATGCCATCAATTCCACCGTTCCTACATTCATATTTGGCGGACATGCCTTCCCGGTCTCTCCGCAGACGTTCTATCTTGGGCCAGACATTCTTTCAAGTGACTGCTTAGCTGGGATCGCTGCATCTTCAGAAATGGGTGTGTATGCATGACGGTTCAGACCTTCATTTTCAGGCCGCATGGCACGAATGTTGGTGGCTTCCTCTGGGTCATAAATATAGAGCTGCGCATATGAAGGCCGAACACCTGCTTCAGGAATGAGACTGCCCATCAGGTGGTGAAGTGATCCGTGGATGCGAAAAGCATTTGGGCCAGAGGTTTGGAGAGCTCGATGCTCAAGATCCACACCCACCAACGTGAATGTAAGAGCACTGTTGTACTTGCGAATATTATCAACAAATGCTCGGTCTGTGTATGCCTGCTGCAGCTCAGGTGGCCATGCTGGAAAGGTTGGAAGGCTGACTTGGCCCTGCAAGCAGCACATACCAAAGTGTGGGCGTGTCGGGGGGGAGGCGGTTAGTCTTTCAGCTGGAAAGTGCAATGCGTGGCAGTTGGGACACTCTGCATCAAGAGAACCAAGAGAATGAGGTTCATCAGGCTCTGTGTATGGTCGGCCTCCGTCAGGGATAGGAATGCGTTGAGCGAACACCTGGTTGATATTTTGATCCTCTGCATTGCGTTGCTGGCGACGTTCTCGCCGTCTGTTCCTTCTTCTTTCCTCGTCCTGAGCATGCTGCTCTTGAGATTCCGGATCATTGTATTCTTGCAGTGCCTCTTCTAGACGCTCCTCTTGCTCATGAACTACCCGCTCATGACGATGTTGGTCTTCTTCTGCCTGTTGACCTGCTCTCTGAACATCCTCCTCGTGGGCTATTTGATGCTCTTGCTGGTGAAGGGCTTCCTCATCCCGTTGATGTATCCGCTGGGCTTCCTGTTGGGCTTCCTGCTGTTGCAGTTGGAGAGCATTTTGAGCCTCTCTATCATTCCGCTCAGCTTCATCCTGCTGTAATTGCTGTCAAATCTGCTGTCGAAAAAATGCCTCCTGTGCATGCCTCTGAAGCAAGTCATTTCTAATCTGCTCATTTTCCGCTGCCTGGAAATGATGCTGAAATTCTATGTTGAATTGTTGATGATCTGGCTGTGGTGCGAATACAGGTGGTGCAGGGTTTGGAGCAAAGTAACGTAGCGGGTTTTCGAAGTTGTGAGGACCAACTTGACCCTCATAATGAAATGGGCCATACATGTGAGGGGCAGGTTGAACATCCTGATCAGCAGGCTCTGCAAATCGATGTTGTTGTTGTTGAGGTGGAATGATTGCTTCGAGTGGTGGAGGAATAATAGGTTCATTGGGGATGTGAGGTTGCTGGGGGGGCTGCATCCCAGCTGCCATAAGCTCTGCCTGTGCCTGCTGTCTTGTCTCATCTCTCTCCTGTTGTCGACACAAATTACGCTGATTGTGTCTGTTGTTATGAGCCGCATTTGTTTGCTCGTTCAAGCGCGCATTATAATCAACTCGAGGCGGAAGATGAGCATGCTGCACACGTGCAATCGCATTTCGTGGCAAGCCGGGATACTGCTCAACTGGCAGAGGTTGATGGGGGAAATCTGGGGGAGGTTGCCATGCAAAAGGTATTAGCCGGCACAAAATTTGGCTGTGGTGCAGGAAGCGGGGGCCTGTCCTGATTATCATGAGCAGCATGGCGGTGATTACGTCTGCTGGGAGACGTCATTTGAAGCCGATTGAGTCTGTCGCGTTCATGTTGGGAGTGACGATCGCGCTCTGGTGTGATATGATCTTGATTTCTAAATGGCACAAAGTGACATGCAGAGATTAGCATTGTGTGCCTTGCATGCAGCAATATACAGTTGGTGACTCACAGGACGGGTAGATCTTGATCCATGTTCATTATTCGAATTGTTGTTTAGCAAGTGCAATGAGTTGCCTGAACACATAAATCAAGTCATATTTTTGCCCATTTCTATCATTTTTTATAATGAAACCCACAAAAAGGTGTGTTACACTTGGCTGCAGGGGAGGGCAATTTCACTCGAGAAAGCTAATCAATTTGCTTGTGTTGCAGCAGCCAAATTGTGTAATGAATTGTGTAATGAAAGTGTTGTAATGATTTTGCTTTTCTCGTACCAACTCCCCTATGGTAGGAAAGCTGTGTTGTTTGTCCGTGTTGTGCCCGGAGCGCAGTAGGCGTGCGGATCACTGTCCACTATATCGTGTTTTGGTTGTAAGTTGAACTTCGTCAAATTTTGCCTCTCGAAATTCTCAATTTGGAAGGTCCTTTCTCACGTTCTCAAACCAGAAGGTTTTTTTTCTCTCTCTCACGCAAGAAAACCACGCGAGATTTCTAAAAAGAGGTTTAGCGAGCTAAGCGCAAAACATGTGGCATTAGCGAAATACACGAAATCCACGCGAGCTGGCGAGGACCGCTCCCACACATTGCGCCATACTTTATAGACTAGTCCACACCCGTTGTGCCTTCAGCACAGGAAGGCAGCAGAGCACTTCGCGCTCTGCTCAAGGTGCCTGCGGCACCTTGTCTTCTTAATAATCATAGCAAGTTTTGAATTATATTGTATTTTTGAGATCATAATTTGAATTTGAATTTTTGTATACTTTTATAATTAATAAAAATTAGCATACATTGCACAAATCCTGCTGGCAGAGGAATCAGTCTCACATTTTGTACTATAGTAAAATTTATTAGTTCTCTCCATCTCATATTCTCCCGTCCCCCCAGTCACATATTTTTGTGCTGTTTTATAATTAATTGATTCACCTGTTCCTCTATTCTCCTGTCTCATATTTCCCCGTCCCCCTGTTCTCCCATTCTCCAGTTCTCCAGTTCTCTCACCCATTCTCCTGTTCTCTCGTTCTCCTGTCTCCTGGCTGATATTTCCCCGTCCTCCTGTTCTGTCATTCTGTCATTCTCCTGATCTCTTGCTCTCTCAATCTCCCGAATCTCTTGCTCTCCCATCTCCTGTCTCCTCAACTCCTTAATAATCATAGCAGATTTTAAAATAAATTATGTTTTTTGTATGCTTGTATAATAAATAAAAATTATCATACATTGCACAAATCCTGCTGGCTGAGGGGCCAGTCTCAGATTTTGTGCTGTTGTTCTCCTGTCTCACATTTTGCTGCCCCCGTCCTCCTGTTCCTCCCATCTCGTATTTCCTTGTCCCCCCGTTCTCCTGTTCTCCTGTTCTCTTGTTCTCCTGTCCTCCTGTCCCTCCCATCTCGTATTTTATTGATTCTCCTGTTCTTCTATTCTCCCATCTCCGTCTCATATTTCCCCATCCCCCCATTCTCCTGTTCCCCCCATTCTCCTGTTCCCCCCATTCTCTCATTCTCTCATACTCCTGTCTCCTGTCTCCTGTCTCCTGTCTCCTGTCTCCTGTCTCCTGTCTCCTGTCTCCTGTCTCCTGTCTCCTGTCTCCTGTCTCCTGTCTCCTGTCTCCTGTCTCCTGTCTCCTGTCTCCTGTCTCCTGTCTCCTGTCTCCTGTCTCCTGTCTCCTGTCTCCTGTCTCCCATCTCCCATCTCCTGTCTCCCGTCTCCCCATTCTCTCATTCTCCTGTTCTCCTATTCTCTCACTCTCCCATTCTCCTGTTTTCCAGTTCTCCCATTCTCCCATTCTCCTGTTCTCCCGTTCTCCAGTTTTCCCATTCTCCAGTTTTCCTGATCTCTCACTCTACAGTTCTCCCAATCTCTTGCTCTCCCGTTCTCCCGAGCTCTCACTCTCTAACTCTCCCATTCTCTTGTTCTCCCATTCTCTTGCTCTCCCATTCTCCCATTCTCTCAGTCTCCTGTTCTCCTGTTTTCATGTTCTCTCGCTCTCCTGATCTCTTGTTCTCCCGATCTCTCGCTCTCCAGTTCCCTTGTTCTTCCATTCTCCCAATCTCCAGTTCTCCTGTCCTCCCTCCCATTCTCATCTCCTCTCACTCTCATTTGTTTCAATTTCAATAAATATTTTCTGTCTATTAAACCAACTTCCATGTTTGGCCACTGGCAATCAGTGTTCCTTCTGACCCCAGAAATTTTGATTCTCCATTACTACCTTCACATTTGAATTTTTAATAATTATCATGTATATATATACACACAGCTACATAAATTGTGCAACACAGGGGTGCTGCCCATGTATGAACGAAGAACTGAGTTGGCGCTTGAAAAAACCACGCGAGAAAACCACGTGAGTTTCCAAAAAGAGGTTTAAGCGAGCTAAGCGTACTAAGCGTACCTACGCGTTCCCATGTGGCCTTTAGCGAAACTGCCAAAATAGGCGAAAACCACGCGAGCTGGCGAGGACGGCTCCCACCCATCGCGCCTTACTTTATAGATGGGGGACCGTTAGAATTGATTGATTGATCTTAGATGAGGATTCCAACCGAATCAGACAGAATAAGATACAAGAACAAAATTAAATTTGATTAAAAATGGGTATATGGGCAGTAGGCTAATTTAAATAACAGCGCGCGCTATGACCAACCGGGAGACTATGTACCAGCTTCACAATTCCATATTGTACACCATGAAACGAGCGGGGGATGATTCAGTCTTCTTCCATATTGTCGAGGTCAAGTAACTCGAATGCTTCAAGCTCAGCACCATGGCCACTGGCAGCGGTGCCGCTGTATCGCAACTTCCTGCAAGCAGAGTGAGCATCGAGGGAATACTACCTAAGTGGAACTCACTGTGCAGCCTCATAGATGTTGGCCATCATACAGTGGAATTTCGCAGGTGCGTCCTTCTTTAGTTTTTCCAGGAACCTGACATGGTAGTTGTAGGTCTCGCTGAATAAATTTCCTGTAAAGTTGAATTTTGATGGTGAACCTTGCGACTTCCACAGAAGTGCTGCGTACACCTTTGCAACAAGTTAAACGGCACATCCATACAATGACGACAAGCACATTACCGCAGTTGCAACCAATGCCAGCAAAGGGATAGGAACTTCGGGGCGCTGGCCTTTGTTGTTGGCGATTTCGACGAAGCGTTCCACGAACTTGATGGCAACAGACCTCGAGCTATGAAAGAGCTGCTGATATATTAAGAAAATTAAGAGTTCACCCTGGTAGGGCTTCTTTCCAATGGGCGAAGCCTCGTTATTGATCTGTATAATTTCAACAATGTCAGTAGTACAGGCAAGGGGAGAGATCTCACATCAAACTTCAGGGCGTATATATATGCAAGCTTTTCCAATAGCCTTCTCGCTGCAGCTTTCCCAGTGTCGGTGTGTCCAAGGCGAAAGTAACCATCGGCATGCGCACATGCGTCTTCCTTCAGCTCACGACGCAATATTGGAACACGAGCATCCACCTCGCATATGGTTAGAGACTGATAAGAAAGGGTGCAAATTGAACTCACCAAGCTACCAAGTTGTGACGCATACCGTTCGTCCGATTGAAGACGTTCTTTGATCGGATGCACACCACATTTTTCAGCGACTACTATCAATGCTTCCAGCACAACTTGGTTCTTGTCGACCAGTTCAGGATAGCCATTGGCGAAAAAAAGGTGGCACTTGACTTCCATGATTGCGGACTGAAGAAATCTGCGAGTCTCTAAGTTCTGATCAAGTAATTTCACCTTTCCGCTTTCTGTTTGAACGAGTGAGGCGATACTCCGAGTCTTCGCGTCAGAGGTAAGTTTCCGAGTCGGTGCAGTGCCTTCGTTGTCAGATTGAAATTCTGACGAGTCGCCACCAGTCGAGCGATCTTCAATGGACTCCGAAACTGCATCTTCGGCGTCCATATTGGCCCAGGTAGGAGTCTCTGCCGCTTGTTTGTGATCTCGGGCCTTGAACTCGGCTTTTGAAGTGCCACGTGATTTCGATGCTACCTGCTTGTTGGTGACGACCGACGCGACCTTCAAAGTTTCAAACGTTACAGTGAGTTCACAAGCATATGATATAGCAAAGCTGACCTCATCGAAAAGCCTCATCGCAGCCGAATCTTCATCCTCGCCGTCAGTGGCACTGCTCTCGTTATCATCTGAATCGGTTAGTAAGCTGTCCCGACTTGGTTTGTCCCTGGCATCAGAGTCAGCACTCTGCTCATCTTCATCTTCAGGCCATGCCACATCTTGCATAGCGTAAGTTCGGCAGAGTTTTGCTGGTTGTCGATAAGGCTGCACTGCACACGATGATCATGTGAGACTCGGACTTCCTTTTTTGTCATGGCGTAGGCTGACCTTCAAGTTGCTTATCAACCATCAGTGGAGCTTCCTGCAAGATACCATCATCCGAGTCGCTCATGTCGCGCTGACGCTCTGCCAGTACTGTAAGTACCATAAACCAGTTTTAAGTGTATCAACGGACTCAGTGTTGATGGCTTTTTTGATGCCACAGGAGTCTTGTTTGACTTGCCAGTGGAGCTGGAGTTCCGACTTGGAGTAGGCGCCGGTGACGTGTCAGTTCTCTTTTTTGGGGCAGGACGGTCTTGACCTGATGTCGCTGTTGCATTCTTGCGTCTTGGTTTGTCTTGCTTCCAAACTGAATCTCAGGTCAGTTTGATTCATTGATGGTGTTTTTGGTCGCTCACCTGCGTTTTCGATAGCTTTTTTCTTGGCACCACACACTTCTGTCAAGCCTCACAGTCAGTCACTTGCCGAGTTGCTTATACTCACTTACCTTGATCTTGCCGAGGTAAAGTCATTTATTATTATTTCTTTGTTTTTGAGACTCAGAATATGTAGGACTCGAAAGAATAAAGGAGCGTTGAGGGATAGGGACCCGTGCGGATTTTTTTTAAAACGAGTGTGAGTGACAGTCAAACGGAAGGGAATGGGACTGGAAATTTTACTAACACAATGTAACAGGGCAATTATGTAGCAGGTGAAGGGCGCTAAACTGTATTTTCGCCGGCACTGTATTGGCGGTGCTGTAGGCTGTCCCTGACTTTCGGGACACTGATCCATCAGCATCATCGTCCCCAGGTATCATCGTCCCCAGGTATCCCACAGGACTTGCTGAAGACGTCGCTTATATGACTGAAGAGATTGTAAATGTAGGCGAGGATGAATTTGAGCGACTTTCCTGGTATGATTGGTATGCCGACTCGGGAGCATCATCCCACTTAACAAAGATTTGATCGGCGTTGACCGATTATGTGCCACTAAATGGACACCGAGTGAATGGCATCGGGAATGAATCCCTACTCGGGCGTGGTACTATAGAACTCGTTAGTAAAATAGGCAATCAGTTGATCAGATCGAAGTTCTGGAACGTTGTGGGTACAACAATTCAGATTGAAGTGAATCTGATGTGTTGGGTCTGTCTGCCTAGCTGCTATGTCAGAGTGTTGACAGTGTAAGACCCAGGGTTTCTGGACCAGGCTCAGAGCTCAGAGAGGGAGAGAGAGTAAGGAAAACTGCATTCAAAGTCACTCCAGGTGAGGGTAAAGGTAAAGACCAACATGATTATGTAAGCTATCCAAGTGCCAACACAAGCAAGGTAAATAGGGGTAAAGTAAGCCTAACCAGGAACTTGTTCCTACAACGTCCTACATGTCCCGCGTGCTTCTAATAATCTCATATCAATTAGTAAACTTGATAGAGATGGAGGAGACTCAGAATCAGGAGGAGGCGCACAAATGAAAGATAGTTCAGTCACTCTTCATGTTAGAGGGGGATGGACTATTAAGTCAAAGGAAAATTGATTAACAGATTGTATAAGTTAGATACACGAGCTCAATTATATCCGAAGACTCGTGTACATTCTGTACAAGAAAATCCGGAAAAAGACTGGTTAGCGTGGCATAAGAGGTATGGACATATCTCGTATAGTGGACTGAAACGGTCGGTGTTCCAGCAACTGCTACATCTAAGATTAACCTCTTATGCCAACTTCTCGATTACCGCCATTGGTAGATAGAAATCACTGAACGCTCGCGTTTGATCACCTTTCCCAGAGATCCACTGAAAGCATCGTGGTTTGAGATAATGAGGTTCGAGGGGTCAAAGTCATTGCATTGAGCGGGACTACGCACACACAGCTGGAGTATCTGTAGATCGACAGGGGACAAGCAAGGCAGAGAATTGAGTAGCAGACTATCGACACGGAAGAATCGTGAACATACTTCAAACTTGAACAAGAAAAAAGGCAAGACAGGCCACGATACTCTGTGGTATCGGCCTCCGTCGAGGAAAACGACACCCTGCTGGTGGTCATTTGAACCACATCGTAATGACAAGGGCAAACCCACTGTAACAACGAGGGAAGTCCGCGAGATGATGGGTACAAACTCGAGCCTGAGTGGAAAATGTATATCCCAACCTTAGTGATGACAGCAAAAAAGTGAGTAGCATAATGTGCTCACCTCGCGTACCGATGGAGCAGGGCCAGCGGCCTCAGCCAAGAGCAAGGAAACCAGCTAGCTAGTGTGATGATGATGCTAAGCTACGAACATGCAGGAACCTAGTCTACGTGCTGACTAAGCCCTGGAAAGGGCCGAGGGCAGCTTCGCCATGGCAAGGGGTAAAACGGTCCCCCTTGCCATAACCAATTTTCCGAAGATGGCGTCTCTGAAGTAAGTATACGGTGTTTCCAAGTTCACCGGCTTCGCTCACCTGAATAGATTTATCGTGCCATCTGTGGCAAAGTAGACGAATCAATAAACGGACTGCCAGTGGGCGACACATTTGTTGGTCTAGCCGCTGCTCACTAAAAGATGCCGGCTCCGAATCATTCAATGACAGACGTTGATACTGCTGCCCCAGGTAATAGGTATCGTAAAGATTTGATTGTCGTTTTGTGCGGCTATTTGCTCATTCTGACCTGCATTTAACTATGCTATGTCTCATATTGGATCTGAATCCGACCCGTCATGCTCTCACAAATCGCTGGTGTTTCCAGAATGCTCTCGATCCTCCCCCGTAGCCTATCAGCTCTTTCGGTCTCGTATAGCATTGTTCGGATTTTTCTGTGCGCCGTTTTCAGCGGTTTGTATGGTTTTAATTAACTGACGAAATACACTTAATTCAACATTTTGCCTTAGTGTGCTAAATGGCCAGCAAGCATCACAGAACGCTCTGAGACTTGCATTTCCTCTTCAACGTTGGCGTGGGCCATCTTTCTCAGCGCTTTGTATAATTATATACACGTACAACATGACCTGAGCCCTTGTCTCTTCTCCTTTCCCGGTTCATACCAAACCTTATAGATGTGGAGCAAGAACTATTCGAGCTACCACAACGCATAAGCAGTCCCAATCTCATCTTCTCCACTCTGCTCTCATCTGAAACCTCCCTCATAGGAACGCGTTATCTACAATAAAGAAGTCCAAACGACCGCTGTTGAGACAGAGACTCCCCATGTATCTGAAGAGGATATTCGACAATAGATATTGCGCGAGCGTGAGTTGGAGGCGGAGCATATTGCACAGGATATGGAGCTTGAGGAGGAGAGTGTACAACTCGAGAAGGACATCGAGCAGGAGATTCGCGGTACGTGGTATCCTTTCTTCTGATGCTCCACAACTGAGTAGCAAAATATAGAGCTTACCGAAGAGGAACATTCGCATATACTCAGTGCACCTGAATTCCTTGACTTTGTGGAGGAATCATCAAAGATAGTACAGCGGGCGTTAAACGATGGTTATGACTACATTCGTGATGATACTATAGGCACGGAGGCAAACGGGTATGTTTCCTTTATTGTAGACGTGATTTCAGTATATTGATCCAGATGGGGATTTAACTGAGGTATGGCGGACGAATTCAACTTCATTATGCTACTTATGTTCTAGTACAGATCGGAGAAAGGGGCATCAATCTCAGCGGCGGCCAGAAGCAGAGAGTGAGTTTGCGGCGCGTCTTTGCCTCAAAGACTCGATGTATATCTTCCGCCCAGGTCAACATCGCTCGTGCTCTGCACTTCGACCCTGACATCGTCATAGTAGCCTATGGCTCGAATCCCGAGTGTTTTGGGCAAAGACATCGACAGTTGGTATCCTACTAATTTGTGATATGTAATGCTTTGCTGAAACATTTCGCTCAGGTGTCGATAATCAACTAGGACGCGAGTCTTCTGTTGCCGTGTGGTGAAATCTTACTTATCCATGGCCCAGACGCAGTGAGGATGGGTAAAATAGTCGCACACTTCGCTCATGGATACTAACCATGGGGATCCAGTTGTCCTTTCGCTGTCCAATATCATGGGCTCTATCGTCATTGTTGTCATCCTTGAACCGTACTTTGGTCAGTATATGGACACCATTATTTGCGAGAATGTTGCTCAACTTGCCCAGTTATTGCTGTCTTCTTCATCGGCATTTGTTACAGCTATTTTGCTACCTTCTATCAAGCCAGTTCCTGTGAGGTCAAGCGCATAGGTTCGTTGTTGTGTTTTTTGACTTAGCAAGCCACTGATATCGGCCATCAGAAGCAATGCTTCATTCACTTCTGTATGCCCACTTTTCCGAGACATAGACAGGACTTCCTACCATCCGAAGCTACAGAAAGATGAAGCGGTTCATTGACGCCAAAAGACACTATGTCGATCTGGAGGATAGAGCTCTATACCTCGTAGTCACAAACCAACATCAGGAAAATGCCGGCTCACTATGTAGTGCTATATAGTCAGGGTAGTCCGTGTAGCCCGGTTGCCACCTGCCCAGTATGTAGCAAGTGAGGCAACTATGTCGTACTATGTAGTGCTACCAGGTGCTACTGTAGTTCGTAGGAGCACCACTACAGGCAACTACTGCAAAAGGTGTGTGCATGAAAATAAATAATCAATCAAGGGGATTCGAACTCTCGAACTGACCATTAACTTTCTCACCCAACATTTATGCGACGACGCACATACCATTAGGCTATCGGGCTGTTAGAATATATCATATATAATAGTATTTAACAAGCCACCGTGGACTTGGAAGAAATTTCGTTGAACATCTGCTCACAACACAACAGCTACTATGCAGTAATATTGTTATTCTAAAGCTTGCTACATTGTTTCATGTATTAAATATGTTTGTCTTAGTGAATATTACTGCTGGTGAAGCTGTATGCAGTGGTATGAAGATCTTGAAAGCCAGTAGCTCCTGTAGCTACCTGTAGCACGGTGAACTACAGCCTACTACAGCACTCCTGCATGCTACAGAACAAATATTTGCTACCATCACTCCAGGTTACTCCTGGAGCCTCCTGTAGCCCTAGTGACAGCTACATAGCGCTACTGTACCTATATAGTGCTATATAGCTGTCACTGAAACTCCCACGATTTTGGTTTTTTACTGATGAAATGTGAGTACTGTTATACATATATCATAGCAGGAGTCGACTCATCACTCCCCCAGATGGCTTACGGTAAGGCTGGACTTCATGGGAGGCGTATTGGTGTTATTTGTGAGTGACTACTTAATCAGAAATATCTCGGGCCCGCCCAATGCTACTACGTCGATAGGTCGCTCTTCTCGCAGTGACCGACGTCTCCGGGATCAATGCTGCCCAGATAGGGCCGGTACTAATGTATACCAGTGGGATTTCCAATTTCTACAACAGTCTACGATGTTAACGTCTTCATATCAAAGTTATGCTGTCACTCATGTGTGGCATGGTGACCCGACAAACGGCTGACGTCGAGGTAGCCTTTTCCATTTCTTACATTACTGGCTATTCAATGTCGTTTACTTAGAATAACATGAACGCAGTGGAACGATGTGAGTCGCAAATTCCATCAGACCTCCACTCTCCCTTACATCTTGCTCTCTTGCAGTGGCGGAGTACCTCAATGGCAAAACGATCCCCCAGGAGGCACCACATGAGATAGAAGCTCATAAGCCCCTGGCGCAATGGCCCGAGCATGGCGCCATCGAATTTAAAGATGTCAAGATGGCATATAGACCTGTCCTTCCCAACGTATTGATGGGCATCTCGGTCTAAGTCGAAGGAGGAGAGAAAATAGGTGTTGTTGGAAGGTCAGCCAGTGATTCATTTGACCTGTATATGTGTACTGACGTGGCATCCCGTCGGACAGGACTGGTGCGGGAAAATCTTTGTTGATGCTTGCGTTGTTTTGAATCGTCAAGTTGTCTGGTGGTTCCATCACTGTCGATGGGTGCATTGGTCGTCGCTCATGATGAAGATCGGGTTTCACCCTTTCTAGTGTCGATATATCTACAATTGGTCTCAAAGACCTCCGCTCCAGGATTTCCATCATCCCACAAGGTGTCTGTAAAGTTTTCTTTGGTCAACTAAACCAGGGCTGATGTACGAACTCGATAGCCTCTTCTCTTTAGCGGTCGGTGTCGGTCATTTACATGCTCTTGTTTGAAGCGCTGAATGACCACAGGGACCATCCGGTCCAACCTGGATCCATTCTCCCAACACAGTGACGCAGATTTATGGGATGCGCTTCATCAGTATTGTCTTGTTGATTCCAACACCACCTCGAAACACACCTCTGGCAGCGATGTTATCGAGAGGGTCTGAAGATCTGAAGTCTTTGAAGTGTCTTTGATGTGTCTCTGTCTTTGAAGTCTGTCTTTGAAGTGTCTCTGGAGTCAATCGTTCCAGTTCATCCGACCGACGTTTGTCGTCCCAACAACATCACCGTCCAATCTGAAAATACCGTTCACACCGACAATCATATCACCGCCAAGTACCTCAACCGTGGTGCTGATGTCGTGGTCTCAGATGGCCAGTTCACTATTTTGCCTACTGTCAAGCCTTATGAGTTCCAAACAACCCGCAAGGTTGGCAAGACTGGGTATGTCATCTATCAGTTTCGAATTGTACTACCATCTGACATGGACGCGCGACGGACTTATGATGATTGGTTTAGGTGGCAACAATGGTTCCACTCTCTGCGCGACCATCATCGCAAACAGGCACCGGATGTCCTGGCACACCAAGGAGGGAACCAGCAGCCCAACTACATTGGCTCTGTCCTCCGTGCATCCACTGTTCGCATTGGCACTGAGCCGGGCACAGGTAAGGAAGTCCACGTCCCATCTCTGACGTGCTTCTCATGGTACACCCTAATGTCCTTGTTCTCAACGAATGACGCATTGGAGCTGGGTGGCTCGACATCGATCTGGACAGTCTCCACCACCTTAGATTCGACTTCGGGTTCTGTAGGCTCTGGATCGACTGCTGTAGGCGCTTCTAGTTCGACAGTGGCAGGTTCCGGTTCTGCTACTGCTACGAGATCCATCTCAATGGCAACGGCGGGCTCAGGATCAGGGACGGTGACCGGTTCCGAGTCAGCTGCAATGGAGTCGTGTGCGGTAACGGCGAGTTCAACAGGGGTCTCAGGTTCTGCATTTGCAGTGATGGCTTGCAAGCAGGTATGAACCAAGATTACCCGTGGACCCAGTCAGGACCACCATGTGATTGCCTCGACTCAGACTGCGTCCATCAACAAGAGTGGCGGATGCATCTCTGACAGAGTCCCCCAACCCGACTGAATCATTGCCCTCGATCTCAGCCTGGACATCGACTGAACTTGGACTGTTCTCATGCCGTACTGCATGGACGACGCTTCTCGCGAGTTGGCGAATCGAAGGACTTAAAAGTACGATATTTTGGTCAACTGGTGGTGCTGATGCCCGGATATCGCAATCTGGTGGCGACCTGAAGGAGGAGATGATTCGTTTCCTGACGAATGTTGCAGAGCGACTAAAGAGATGAAGTCAGTAGAGCACGAGTCTTTATTGACCATTAAATCACCTGTCGAAGCCCTGAGTAAAAATTGAGAGGCTAACACACTGGGCAGCATGCATGCAAGGATCCAAGAGAATCCAAGAGGATCTGTGAGGGATCCAAGCATGAAGCAAACCCGCAGTGAAACTCCTGAGCCCATAAGATGGCAAATGAAAATAGTGTGTTGATGCCACGTCTGATTTGAAAGTGCTAAAAAAAAGAAAGATGGGTCCGTATCACCCGCTTCCCAGCCATTTGAACCAAGGAAAGTCTGCGCCCACTAGTCAAGTGACAACAAGAATCCCCCCTTTGGCACCGGGAAACTGGCAGTGACCACCGTGTGTTAAGATGCGATATACGTAGATCGTATAGATAGTGCGCAATGTTTTAATAAAATAAGTCTGGATTCTGATTTTGCGTGTGATCAGTCAGGAACGGGTGGTGCAATGAGTCCCATCAATTCAGATATCACCGTCGAGCTATTAATACTACGTAGAACTCAGACGATTACTTAATCCGATCGGTGTGGCTGAATCTCGTCAGCTTGCTCATGTATTCTCAACACCGTGACCAAGGAAAAAAGAGGTGAGCATGCCAGTAAATCAACACATTGCGCTTACATAATAATCTGACCTGGGACTGCACACCCCGTTGCTCCTCAAGATGAGACTTGCACTTGTCGGGCAGATAGGAAGTTCACCAAGTACTCATGACATTTTGAAATTGATAGCTAATGTCCCGTTCTTTAGGCTTGTCACCGTTAACTCCCAACCCGTACCTGACGAAACCGGACTTCGGCAGCCCTATTCGAACAACGAGTTTTGGACCAGATTGAACTACAAACTAAAGGGTGGCTGTGCTCCTTTCATCTCGACCAGCTGTCCTCAATCAGACTTGTATAGAATGCATCGGCTTTTCTGTCTGCATCGTTTTCAGCGGTCTGTATTGTTTCCACTATGATATACATTGGATTTTCCATGTATGTTAAATGAGTGATACGTATCAGTGATAAATGCCAACCTACGATGAGAGAAGCACCTTGAGGTTCGCAGGACGCTCCGAGACTCCCATGTCCCTTACAACCTTGGCATGCCACTTTCGTTGATGACTGACTAGTACTGACTAGTACTGACTGACCAACCACTTATTTGCCCCAGGCTTCTCCGCTTACGCTAGTCGGTCATCTTTTGGCTTTAGCGATTGCTGCAATCATACCATGGAATATGATACACCAAGGCCTCGCCCACTTCTCCCTCTCACCTGAACTTCATCCACGGTCCCCATACCCATACCACCGTCTTCTCCTACCACCGTCTTCTCCTACCACTCGTTTCGCCCAACATCCAGCTCATCCTCAATCCCCGTCTTTTTTCTTCATCGCACTGTCATGGCTTAGAAGGCCGATATATAAGACTTGAAAGTCACTCCATATCATCTTCGTGTTTGTTTCGTGATCCTGATTCCACACGCTCTATCTACAGTTATCGGCAGAAAAAATCTTAAAGTTCCCTCCAGGCTCATGCATCTACATATCCATCAATGTCGACTCAACGAGATGTTGGAAATCACTCATCAGAGTCTTATCACTGGACGAACATGTAGTGTGTGGCGATGCTGTGACCATGTAAAGTCTATGGAGGCTTTCGTCCCATTCGAGAATTGATCTTCGGTTTACAGATCATTACATCCATCACCTGCATTATCAGTGGAGATCAGGATCGTCCTATGAGGTCGGTCGAATACTAGGCAATGGGAAAGTTATCGGAAAACTCCAAACATCGTGGGATGAGCTGCTCGATCATGGAGATGTGCCTTTCAGTGAGTGGTTTGCTTCATATTCATGCACATCTGCTAACATCTCATAGAACTATCCTTCCCATGCATTCGTGGTGTCCACCCTTCCCTCACGCTAAAGGCTATTGTTGTGCTTGCGACGACAATCAAAGTGAGTGATGTCAGCTTCTGTGCTATTGGCTTTTGCTTACAGAACGCCTAATGTAGTCCATCGTAGACTACGAGATTGCTCGAGACATGGATGCGGGCCACGCACGATTTGCCACATACATGGCAAGCAAGACGGTCTCTCACCTGAACGATGCTGTAGAGCATTTTCAGGTGGTCATGGACCAGTGTCCGGTCGGCGATCCTGACCACGCAGCGGCTCTTACCATGAAATCCGCAATCTTGAAGGTTTCTCGCGATTCCTACTCCCGCCGTCATACACAGACTTGCAAGTGGCAGCACTCCAGGGGGCAGTCATCATCCTCATTTCCAGTAAGAAATTTTGCAGTGTCATCGTTGTCCCGACATCAGGAGGGCCCCATCACGTTCGCTTCCCGCACATCACTCTTGCGGACCTGGAGAAGCCCAAGAATGACTTCACTAGGGCGATACAGCAAGCATCTATGATGGGCCCAAAGGAGTCGAGGACAGATCTAATAGTATTTTTGTGCATAGTATGGGGCGAGATCATGCTACCCATCGTCAACGTACTCCAGGGTGATCTCAAATTACAGTACCGTTCTCGAATGTGGCTGTGTCTAAATGCAGCTTTCACATCTATTCCTCTCCACGCAGCCCACCCCTTTCGAACGAACCCAGATGGGCGTGGGCAGGAACTATATCTGGAGGACATCTACATCTGTTCTTACACGCCGACACTTTCTGCTCTGATCAGAGCCAGGTAGATGATGAAGACATGTGTCTCTCAGTCCTTCGCAGCGATCGGACAAAGTCAACCAGGTGCCAGGCAAGGCAAGGCAAGGCGCTCTTGAATATTAACAGCGAGCTTGAGCTTGTCTGTAAGCTCGTCCCCTCGACGGCCAACCCCATCACTCTCCCTGGCGACGACGCCACGCGAGCAGGTGCACTCGAAGCTTTGCAACGCAACACATGGATGCACCTCGCTTGTCATGGAAAGCAGGACCGCGAGCTGCCTTACAACTCACGTTTCGCCATGAGAGACAAACCCCTCACGCTACTTTGACATCATGGAGAACGACACTCCGCACGCCGAGTTCACATTCTTATCGACTTGCCATACCGCCATCGGTGATGAGAAGACACCCGACAAAGCCATCCACCTCGCAGTTGGACTCTAATTTTCTGGGTTCAAGAGCGTCATGGGCACACTGTGGGCGGCCGATGACGCTGTTGCAAAACACAATGTCGACGCTTTCTATGAGAAGATGTTTGAGAATTTGGAGGATGGTAGTGTCATGGACGATGTATGAAGGCGGCCCGGGCATTCAACCATGCTATGTGCTCTGTGAAAAAGAAGGTGCCGCTCTTTCACTCAATACTCGAGTATTTATAGAATTTTGTTATTCATGTATTGTGCCAGAGGCAGCGTAACTAGCATGGAGAGTTTACTGTGTGAGAGAGGGTCTGATGGGGTGGCTACCATGAATTAATGCATTGTGAGTCTTGAAAACCGTGGCCTAATGCATCATTTAAACTTGTAATTACATTCATTAATGCACAACGTCTATCTTCTAACTACACTGTTTAATGCATTATCCCCCCTCGAAGTTCCATTGGCACTTCAAACACTGCATTAAACTTGCCATGAAAAGAGAGCTGTAAACAAAAACTCCAAGGCTGCATAAATTGAAGCTGGGTTGTCACGGGAGCAACAGTCGAGAAAATGGCAGATCCCGCTCATAGGGGGTGCAGGCGTAGGGGGCGCAGGAGTAGGGGGCGCGGGAGTAGTGGGCGCAGGAGTAGTGGGCACAGGCGCAGTGGGCGCAGGCGCAGGCGTAGTCGGCGCAGGAGCAGTGGGCACAGGGGAAGGAGGGGCTGCTGTTGACGGTATGTAGAAAGTGGGTGGCACCGCAGGTTTGAGGGCATCATGTTTGGGAAGAACTCCCTGGTGGGTGATACAGACCTTTACCACAATTTGGGTTAGCACGGTTTAGTTAGTACATATTCAAAACCAAAGGCTCACCATAGACTTTTCTGATATACGGCTTTGCCATTCCTCCCAAGGGAGAGGATCCAAAGCGGCATCCAATTGCACTGCCACCTCGGACGGCGGGTGTGTCACCCATATGGTGTAGGGAAGGTTTCCTGCATGCTGTTGTACCAACGTCTGCAAATGTTCTTTATCTGCCAATGGAACTTGCAGAGCTAGATTCGCTCCCTCATTGTTTTCAAAGGTCAAGGTAAATGAGGACATATGGGAGGTAATTAATGGGGAAGTGATACTAAATGAGCTGGATAGCACACAATTGATTGCGTATAAAAGCCCTACCTCTCGGGCAAAGCTGAGGTCTGTGTAATGGCCTGATTGTACTTACACGTAAGTAGACGGATACTTTGGTGCCGGGTACTTCGGAAACTATAATTTTGACAGTGAAGGATTCAGAAGGGATCTAGAAATCATCGGACAGAGTTACTGCAGGCCCTCAACTCAGAATGAAAGCAAGATGCAACGGTGATGATAATGACATTTTAGCGAAGTACTAAAGGCTAGTCCGATTCTCCGAACGTCAGAGTTGAACGTCCAATCATGGCCCTTGTAAGGCTTGAAGTGGTTTCTGCCGTCGCAGTCGGCACCAGCATCATAGAAGTCAATCTGAGCATGAGGCCGAGGACATTATGCTGTGTTGTAGAGTAGGTTACAAGACTTAACAATTTTTTTTAATAGAAGCGGCTCAGCATAATCAGATCAGAGGGCGAGAAGTTATTTCTCGGAAAGTTCCTACACAAATGTTATACTACGTATAGGGCCTCGACACGTCCGTGACACACGAATAATATCTCCAGACACAGAGTAGTGACTCCGCCTGTCCGCCTTTTGCCCATGATTGGGTTCTCTGAGTCATACCATTGCTTTTCTTGGTGGTTAACTGTGCCTTTATGGTTTCTGCTGGTGCAGTAACATCGGCGCTTCCCGACATGTTATCGGATGTTCCATCACTCGATGGCAAGCAACAAAGAAGTCATTCTGAGGTGAGTGGCACTCAACAAAATTTTAAGCTTACGTAGTTGCAAGCATCCTTCAAATCTCAAAATTCAAATCCGGATCTTTAGACTCGACGATCTGGATATCGATAGAGGCAGAGTTTAACTTACTACCGAGTCACCTATTTCAGACTCACGCATTATAACATTTACTACGTAATACTGATGTTTACGGAGAAATAAAATCGGCCAACTAAATGGCTTATGATACCCTGGGTTCAACCGCACGCTATCCCACCCACAGCAGCAAGCTTTGGTTTCACCATCCAATCTTGAAAGCTCCCCGAATTCAGATAATTCATATCATTACTTCAATGATGTCGTCGCCCCCCAACCTAGGTGCTACCGCTCCAAAAGTTCAAGAAGCCGGGGAAGAATTCCTATCCCTTATGTGAGTTGGTTTGTATAACAAGTAAACGGGACGGGATTCATATTTTTGCTAAGATGCGAAGGCATTCGGAGTGTGGGTCAGTGGTTCATCCCTTCCCGCATAAGCCATTACGAATTCTTTCCAAATGCTGATATCCACCGCCTCAAAATTTGCGGAAGTAAGACCACTACTCGTTTACTATATTGTCAATGATGCTCACTTAACTATTGTGACTGTAGAAATCTGCGGGATCACACGATGGAAGAACAAATCTTATTATATGAAACTCGAGTTCATTCCCCATTCCAAGCAGAGTCTCCAGCAGAAAGAACTGGATAATTACGCTCTAATCCGGAGCACTTGTCTCGGTGTGCCTAAGGTGTTTGACCATGGACGTTGTAGGGATTGGTCGTACCTGGTCCTAGAAGATGTGGGCCCTGATCTCAGCACTCTTCGATCAGGACAGCTGTCAATTAAAACTGCGGCGAAGATTATTTGGGGCATGGTAACAGCTACTTTAACTCACTATTATATCTACTCATCTATTATATGAGTAGGTCTTGCGCCTTAAGGAAATTCACAACTCAGGCCACATCCATGGTGATGTCAAGCCTGACAATTTCTGTTATTCAGAATCAAGAATCTATGGAGTATGCGCAATTGATTTCGAGCAGCTTCAGCCTTACCCAACTCCTGGGGGAGCTACAGTATGTACCCCGTACTGGGCAACTCCCCGCGCGCTTCGCGGAGACAGTGAGTCACTCCTTATGGTCCTTACACCTCCCTAAGTTAAATCCAACAGGGTTGTCACGAAGAGACGATCTCGAGTCTCTCGCTTACATCATGGTTTATTTTGTATCAGGTTCATTACCCTGGAGCGACTGCTCTGAGTCTGTAACCCAACAGATGGGCGTCAAAGAAGGGATGTTAACAGCTGCGCTTTGTGGCAGTCTGCCCCACTCATGCCAAGTTTTTGCCCAGCACTGTGTAGCCCTTAGCCTTGAAGATGAGCCAGATTACGCATTATTGGGGAGGTGCATGGAGCTGCTGTGGATGTCCGCATTATAGATCGGTAACGGTACAATCTTCCATCCCCGACTCGTGGATTTTCACCTCCCGTTTTATTTGCATGATATATGTACATGATACGTGGTTACTCGACACACTTTCAGTCATAGAAATACACTTGAACAATGTTACATGCAATTTCTCTTTTGCTTGTCGTTTCGGATCATTTTGCTGCTCATTCCTCCCATTTTTTCTTATCATGATTCCGATATCCCCGGAGATACCCGAGCTGCGTAATCAAAGAGCCCACCTTTAATTACATAATTTCCACTACTGCCTGATAATCTTAGGCTGAACCGGTTCTGGTTCTGCTATGGGATTACCCAGGCCGAACGCCTTAGTTTATTCCCTCTATCCTTACATCATACTAGTACTCATGTCGAGTGCATCAATCACTTCAAATTGTAGCCAAAGACTATTACAAGAGGGCAACACGGATGGCGCCCATGATCAGAGTGCTCGCTTTCACGATCACCCTCCCCCACAAAATGATACCCTACTACTGCTCGCTGAGTAAGTTGCGATTTCTTCCACTCTTGGTGCCCTATGCGACAGGAATACATTGGGGAGAAAATTTCTGCACCGTTGACGATGCAGCTGCCAATGTCACCGGGAATGTGAACGCTTCTGCCCCAAATCTTTTGCACCCTCCTTACACGATCAACAGGCGTGTACTTACAATAATTCACCTGGGGGGGCCTTAGCTGCGTAAGTTCTACATAGTCACAATGTGAAGCATGTTCATATTGTCCCAGCGAGGCCCAAATCGAAGTGCAGGAGGACCAGCCAAGTCCAAGTGAAATATAAGCGGCCGACCAAGCCAGATGACCACGCCTGGCAGTGCTATTCCACAGAGTGAATGTCATGAAGCATTGGACGATCTCAAGGACTCAACAATTGCCTCGAAGTGTGGCAAGGACAACCGCTCTCGTTTCTGGGGTCTATTCAAAAAGAGTCTCCGAGGAACACAACAACGAGGTTCTTGAGTGATACAGCAGCAGCATAGACATCGTGCGAGTCTTCGTGAGTTTCAGATCCTTGCCTTTGCCTTGCGTTGTGATTGATGTTCCCTCAGTTTGGTCTATTCTCAATACTTTACTCGCGACTAAATTTGCAAGGTTCCCCAAAGCGTTTCAAGTTTGTACGCTTCCCAGATCTGAACAGATTGCACCAGAACTCCAATTCAGGGCTAGGGAAGTGTCACAGAATGGAAATGAGGGCCGCAGCAGCTTGTAGCGAGAGGATGAGTGGATTGGTATATTTATCTTATGACGTGTAAGCATCATAGTTTCGAATCGTGATTCATTTTATGAGACATACCATGGAAGATGGACATACTAAGATGAGATCTCAAGAAGTAAGTGTGTCTATTAGTACATGTGACTACGATCTCATTGCGCTTGCACAACATAAACTGGCTCAGTTCGATGATTACAGAAAGAATCGGGGCATACCTCGTTCTGCTATGACATATGCCACAGCTTGTAAGATCGACGCTAGGGGGTGTGGTGAAGCAAGAAGAAGCAATAAATTCACATTGAGTGTGACTGCCAACATGGAGCGGAATGACCAACAAGTCGGCGACTCTGATATAGGATCTCGAGACTTGGGACCTTCTCCCGAAGATGCTCGGCTTGTAGCTTGTACTGCACGGCGAGTCCCGCATCCTTCTCCTCGCATTGCGGGGCTGCGATTACTTTTGCATTGAGTTCAGGTGAAATATCAGCCAATGAAACAAACACGATGTCAACGATGTGGAGGTTCAAAGCACCTTTGCCACTTGCACTAGTAATGTTTTGGTCAGCGGTCGTGATCCGATTGATCATTAATCTGTCTTACTGCAACATTTTATGCAAGCCAGGATTTGTGGCAAAAGAGTCAAAGGTATTCACCTCTCACTCACCCACGAAGTGATTCGTCAATTCTGCACCAGGGCGAGTCAGTGGCCACAAACTGGGTCAGTATTCCGCGATGCACCGAAGGTTACTCCGCTGTATAGATGTTCCTGGACATTCGTTCCAACACCAGGGAGGTCAAGTTTCACCTTGAATCCCGCCCGTTCAAGAACAGCAGGATCACCGATACC
The DNA here is from genome assembly GCF_016758775.1 of Suillus clintonianus. Lineage (NCBI taxonomy): Eukaryota > Fungi > Basidiomycota > Agaricomycetes > Boletales > Suillaceae > Suillus > Suillus clintonianus. Next base: position 28,698 of record NW_024539406.1, read on the forward strand.
AGACATCTCGAGTATCTAGGTTGAAATTTATTCGGTATTGAGGCAGCTGACGCATAGAGTTTTCACACCTGCGGAGACATGATAGCACTGACGGAATTCTCAGCTGCAGTGACTATCAAATAGTAAAGAGCTTACCCAGATGTCAGGCACACTTCACCAGCGACATCTGCCGTGTAGGTATTGTCACTTTTGACAAATTTGACACCAGTAGCGGTGATTATTCCGTTGAGATTCGTTGTAACAATCTCAGTTACCTAGGCTTCGACGAGGACCTTTAAATTGGTATGCCCTGCGACCGGTTGATAATACATCTGAGTTATTGGAATAACTCAGTATAAACTGAGATGATAACCTTAGGGCGCACACATTAGTGGCGTAAGATCGACGATGGGTTGATGGGTCCAAAGTGGACAGAGAAGGAGATGTTCGGCAGGGCTGAGTGAAAATTAGGTGGAGGAAGTCGTGATTGGATAAAGCGAGTTTACCGCCCCTGAGAACTAGATGCAAAACTCCTTCAGAACATATGACAAGGTCATGACAAAGTACTTATTGAGTCTTGGATGGTCGGGACATTGTGGACCTCCATTGCCTGGCCAGCGATGTTAGATGAAATGCGATATTTTTAGGTTCCAATCGGTACCTTCTGAAATCTTCCTCGAGGCTTGAGATGACTGGCGGAAAGGACGTGACGGCAGCGCCTGTGATAAGATGAGCAACAGTCATTAAAGTTTTGTATCATACGTCAAAATATCTGGTGTTATGGTTCGGCTTCACGAACCTGGGAGGTGATTAATTGATTAGTTAGTCAACGTCACCCAACAATATGGCTGACCTCTCCGATTTCTTGGAATATGTTTGGAATTTTTCCCAAGTCCATCCATCGTTGACAAGCGCACCCCATGCTGTTGGTGTGCTAAGGAGGTGTCGATGTAGGTAAATGAATTTCACCTTCAATGTGCTTGAGCGCCGGCTTTTTCCAGAGCAGATTGTTGATCGCGGAACTGCCTCCAAATCCCTTTCCCCTATAAACAAGAGTCGTCGGTCGGAGCAGCAAAGACTATTCAGAGCCAAGTAAAACTGACCTTGGCTGGCCATGTGAATATTCTGTCTTTGGCGTGATGTTGTGTTTCCTTCGCGCTGTTCAATTGCAATTACAAGCCTACAGTCGGATATACTAACAGTTTTAATTTTAACTTTTAAAGCTCCAGTCGTATGAGGGCTTGCCCATGTACAACCCATGTTAACGTTGTTGAGGCCTAGGCACCAATAGACTTCATACCAGCGATAATTCACGGGCATTCTGACAGACTGACAGAGAGTGTCGTCATCGAGATGAGCACCGCCTGCCTCCCAGACAAGCACTGACTCGGACGTTGATGGGTTTTCTGACAGACGTGTCGCTAAAACGAGACCGGTGTTCTAGGAGCCGTCAGTCAGTTCTCAAGTTGAGAGCAACATATGCTCCTTCTTACTCCACCACCTGTAAGTATGGTGAGTTACTCCATGGCACGTTCAGACTTTAAGCTTTAATATTTAATACTGAGTGCACCAATGATGATGTAGTCAAAGACTTGTCTTTTAACTTCAGCTTCATCGACAGAGGCCAACATTGTTCGATTAGTAAGGAAAATTAAGACTTAAACTCGTTCTTAGAGAGACACGGGCGCTGAGAGGAATGCCAGGACCGTGACTGGCTCGAGTGGAGTCTGTTTCGCTCGGGAAATTGGCGGCCTACCCAAGAAGAATTTTTCACATGTCGTCCGTTGGCGTCCGATCCCATCATGTTGGGTTTTCACTGGGCATCAGTTATCTGATGCGTGATTCTCGCAGGCGGACAATAGAATCAAGACTGTCGTTCCTTCTATCAAAGGCTAAATTGTAGTGGCGGTGACGTGACACTGGCGCTACTGGGGTTATATAACGCGAGCGTAACGGTATATCTGAATCAAGCAAGGCCAATGCCAGTGATGTCGCCTCGATGTCGCCTATACGTAGTATAAACCGAACGGAATATGCCGAGAATTTGCAGGGAAAATAGGTCACCAAGAGGCTCCGGCGCATTTGTGTCTGACAAAACCTTCCCTTACTAATGTAATCGGGGAATTATGTACTGATAGTAGGAACTTTCCGAGAATTAACTTCTCGCCCTCCGATCCTATCATGCTGGCTTCTATCAAATCATTCAAGTCTTGTAACCATTACTCTACAATACACAACACAATGCCCTCGGCCTCGTGCTCCAATTGGCTTCTGCAATGCTTGTGCCGACTGCGACAGCAGAAACCACTTCAAGCCTTCAAGCCCTTCAAGCTTCCAGAGACGACGATCGACGCTGGTGTTCGGATCTTAGGCTGCGGACTGATCGATCGATCAGTCCTCAGCTTCGCCCAAGAAATAGGAGGGTTGCAATTCTTATAAGCACTCAATGCGTGCGCCATATAGTTTGTCTAATCCTCATATCCTTCCCGAGATGGCACTTGTTGAAACAAACACCTTCGTGCTCACATTTCAGACCTCGGTACACAAACCGATGGGTCTTACTTTGAGGATTCCTCTCGCCAACGTCCAATTGTTGGGAGGTGTTATTCTCGAAAATGCCGGTGATCTTAATTTTGCTGTATGGCTGAAAGAGAATGACAACTTCCTCTTCCTTGGCCAGTCTACCCCGGGTACAACCCTTCCATGGCCAAGCTGGGAGCTTAACATTTCCTCCAATTCTGCTGTAAGCCTCTGGTTGTTAATACATAATCAGCGTGCTAACACAATTTATAAAAAGATTTTTGTGACCAGTGGCTGTCGGGCTCCAAAGGGCCCTACAGCGGCCTCACCAGCCCCACCCGCTCCCGCTCCCACAAACCCTACCGCAACCACCCCCACCAACCCTACCACCAACCCCCCCCCATCAACCCTACCGCGAACCCTCCCACCAACCCTCAAACACCCTTTCCAGTACCTAACGATGTTTCCGCACTGCTGACTGATTTTCAGTCTCTACACATCGCAGAGGCCCCACCCACCACTATCCCTGAACTGGCGACCGGTATCGACAGATTTCTAGCATCGTGCTCTGACGAGCATCTCGCGCTTGTCAAGACCGCGCTGAAAGAGTTGGGCGCGCCAAAGGTGACCAATGTAACAACTAGGTGTCTCCTCATAATAATGGGACTCTTATTACACTGGGGCCCATGGTGCGAGAAGGATGCAGATATTTCCAAGAAGGAAAAAAAGGTTCTAATGACTCAAGTAAGTATGTCTCCGATTCCTCATAAACAGCTTGCTAACTTCAACTTAACTTGTAGTTTTGCATTGAGATAACTCGCATCGGGCAAGAAAAATTTGGATTAACTCCTAACTTTCTCAAGAAAGGTTTTCTTGATCCGTTTACCGCAGAGGTCACAGACACGCGTTTATCCTTAATATCGCACCAACTGGGTACCATCATGGATTCCAGTAGCCCCATGGGAACCGGGCTAACGTCCGGTAACCTTGCAGCGGTTTTCGGCGGGTTACCTGAGGTCCTTAAAACCCTGGAGGACTACAAAAAATAGCTGCTTCTCCCTCATTATGTCATATCGCTGTTCATGTAGTTTTATAAGGGTTGGTAGTGACATGTCCATTAATATGATGCCCATGGCTCGGAATTTCAATGCGACTTCTGCAACTTTAGTGACACGTCCAGCATCAATTCAATTACTGGAGCGGGAAAATAGGATTAAAGAGGATGCTGATAGGTTTCTCAAAGCGCCTCTGAACGTATGTACCATTTCATTCATGTCGACTGATTTACAGTGTGTTCCGCAGTAGAACATGCTTTTGCAAGTGGAATCATATCTCGAGATGTCACGGGCGAAATTGAATGTTTGACAAGGAATATCGAACTTGGTACGTGCGTTCAGTTTTGAATGGCTGGCTGTATGCTGACCTCGTTCAACGGCCCAGTTCAGGAGCCTCAGTGTGCTGCTTTGAAATTGTAGCTGTTAATTTTCTGACGTCCCTTGTATAATATATTATATAAATATGGGATTTATTTCTCACGTTTTGTTTCCTGTTCTGCTCCTCTTCTTTTTTTCTTTCCTTTTTTCTTCTCCTGTACCTGTCTTAATTAACTAGGTTCTTGAGTATTCTAATTGCTCGATGATGATCCGATCTGATCAGTAAACCGGTGCCAGACATGACTAGAATCTAATAATATATTGCAGCTTCTTTAAATTTGGGTCAGGAGTTTACATTGAGCTTAGCCTGAGCTTGAACCGTCCGAGTCACAATATTAATGTTGTTGATCGGTGTCCAGAGTCACTAGTACTGATCCCCAAAGTTCGGAAAATTGGTCATGGCAAGGGGTAACGGATAATCGATAATCGATAATCCCCCCTTGCCATGACGCAGCTGCCGCAGGTGCAGTCCCAGGTCAGATTATTATGTAAGCACAATGTGTTGATTTACTGGCATGCTCACCTCTTTTTTCCTTGGTCACGGTGGTCACTGCCAGTTTCCTGGTGCCAAAGGGGGGATTCTTGTTGTCACTTGACTAGTGGGCGCAGACTTTCCTTGGTTCAAATGGCTGGGAAGCGGGTGATACGGACCCATCTTTCTTTTTTTTAGCACTTTCAAATCAGACGTGGCATCAGCACGCTATTTTCATTTGCCATCTTATGGGCTCAGGAGTTTCACTGCGGGTTTGCTTCATGCTTGGATCCCTCACAGATCCTCTTGGATTCTCTTGGATCCTTGCATGCATGCTGCCCAATGTGTTAGCCTCTCAATTTTTACTCAGGGCTTCGACAGGTGATTTAATGGTCAATAAAGACTCGTGCTCTACTGACTTCATCTCTTTGGTCGCTCTGCAACATTCGTCAGGAAACGAATCATCTCCTCCTTCAGGTCGCCACCAGATTGCGATATCCGGGCATCAGCACCACCAGTTGACCAAAATATCGTACTTTTAAGTCCTTCGATTCGCCAACTCGCGAGAAGCGTCGTCCATGCAGTACGGCATGAGAACAGTCCAAGTTCAGTCGATGTCCAGGCTGAGATCGAGGGCAATGATTCAGTCGGGTTGGGGGACTCTGTCAGAGATGCATCCGCCACTCTTGTTGATGGACGCAGTCTGAGTCGAGGCAATCACGTGGTGGTCCTGACTGGGTCCACGGGTAATCTTGGTTCATACCTGCTTGCATCTTTGCTGCAGCGCGAGGATGTGTCAGTGGTTTTGGATGTCACCCTCCTCCAGTTAGAAAAACTGCTGTACATAGAAGCCGATCCCCCTGGTGCTGACCTGAATTTGGATACGAAGTTGTATCAGAAGGTTTGTCTCGCTTCCAGTCTGACTCTGTAAAATAGTCTCCTAATAAAACATAACTCAGATTCACGTCTGTCAAACTCGTCGCCGAGCGTCCTGATCCTACCCTTGCTGTTGTCTGTGGTGCCGTCACGAAGGCTCATCTAGCTGCTGAAGCCTGCATCAGTGAGTATAAACGCATCCTTGATAAGGGTCAGGTTCCTGCTCGTGATCTCCTCAAGACCGTATTCGGTGCTGACTTCATTTATGAGAACACGCAGTGCAACTTTACTTGCGCACGCTCCTCAAAGAATATGTGGACACTTTTCTTGAACAGTGGTCGGATTATGGTTGGTGCTCGTCCGCTGGCTGATGGTGGATTGCTCGTCATGCTCGATGGTCGGAATCATTCTGTATATTGGAGAGAGGAAGTAGGCGCGCTGCGTCTCATGGTCGACACCAAGACGTGTTTAATTGAGCAGGAGAATGACCCCACGCAACTCAGCAGCCCGAGCCCTGGCAAGCTTGTCAGGTTCCTTATCGATAGCGGCGACCACATCAACGCTGGCGAGACCTATGCAGAAATCGAGGTAAGTCTTTTATCGTAATAGACACGATGTTTCAGCGCCTGACCTAGCTACCTCTAGGTCATGAAGATATATATGCCACTGGTAGCTGCTGAGGACGGCGTAGTCCAGTTTGTCAAGCAACCTGGTGTCAGCCTTGAGCCTGGTGACATTCTTGGCATCCTCACCCTCGATGAGCCAGCCCGCGTCGAGCATGCTAAACCCTTCGAAGGCCTCCTCCCTCCTATGGGTCTCCCTGGCATCATTGGCAACAAGACCTATCAGCATTTCGATGAGTACACCAAACGACATTCTTGAGGGTAATGACAACCAGGTGATCATGGCCTCGACCTTCAAGGACCTCATCGAGATGCTGCAGCTCTTGAATCCAAGTAAGGTCCTGTATTTTTTTCGTGTTTAATTGCTCACCGAGAACCTTCAGATCGTCCACCTCTGTTTCTCTTAAGGTTCGCGAGGTTCTCATTCTCGGGCAGATGACGTCGTACGAAGAGCGTCTAATTCAAATGGAGGCCATCTTGAAAGTGTCGGTCTCTTCGAGCGTTTACGGCGAATCTGACACTACGAACAGGCAAAATAATAAATTTAATGTTGCGACTCTCGCTAACAACATATTTAGGGCTCCATCTTCTGAAATTTTGAGAGAGTTGAGCGACTCGCATTATACCGTATATGATGTCCTTCTGTGATGAAAAGAACGGTCCATCTCATTCCGGGACTAGCGGACCTTCAAACGAGATTACTACTTGTCCGATCATAGTCTTGTTCCTTGCTTTCGTTCTTGTCTGTTCTACCACCGCAGTCTTCTAATCAATTGTTTAACTCATTCAGTTCTGTCGAGCTCTCGCTAGCGCCCCGCCAACAGACTAAGGGTGTTGTTGACATTAGAACGAAAGCAAATCTATAACATTAAAGACTTTCGCGAACCAACCCCTATCATGTCGTCTACGACCAACTCACTTGACACTGATCAAAACATGTCTCCTCCGAACGGTAATGGTACTGGGGCTGTTTTACAACAACTCCTAGCGCAGCTGGTCCAAGGACAACAAACTTTTGAGCAGGCCATGATCCAGGCCTTAGCACGACCACAAGCACAAGCTGCGCAACAGCCCACTATGCCGAAGGCCTCAGTCGCCGAGCCAGACGACTATGATGGCCGACACGAAACCTTCGATACGTTCATGAGTCAGCTTTATTTATATTTTGCTGGCAAACCCACCGTTTACGCCAACGACCAATTGAAAATCATCACGGCGCTGTCCTATATGAAAAAGGGTTTTGCCAGTACATGGGCTACCAATATTACGAAGCAACTGAGGGAACGTACAGTCACGTTCAACGATTGGGAAGAGTTTGAGGCCAAGGTGAAAGAGATGTTTGATGATCCTAACAAGAAGCGGGTCGCACAGGTAAAACTCCATGCGTTGAAGAAGAACGTCAAGCAATCAGCCGATGAATACTTCGCGGAGTTCGAGCAGCTCGCAGCCCTTGCCGGCTTCAATGATGAAGCATTATTAGACATCCTCCATCAGAACCTCGACAAACCCACCTTCGATGCTATCGTAGCTGCACCTCAAGTCGAACGAACTCTTGAAGGATGGAAGGAGTACGCGAAGAAATATGATAGGAATAAGAGGGCTAATGAGAGGAGTGACGTGGGTGAAATGGGAGCGAGTGGAAGGCGATTTGGTGAAGGACGAGCAGGTCCGGGATGGGTTAGACCTGGGAACATGTCAGGAGGACGAGGCTATCCGAACATGGGGGCACCGGGGACAACTGGCACGAACACGGGCACGGGGGGTCAAACGGGGCACAATGTTGGGGCTGGACGCACCTTTCCTGGACATGGCGAACCAATGGATTTAGATCGGGCTCGTGGACACACAGGACCGATTAAATGCTATAATTGCGGAGAAGTGGGACATGTTTCCCGCAACTGCACCAAGCCGAGGGGATGGCAGACTGCGAGGGCTATGTTTGAAGGGTTAGCTGACGAGCAGAAGAAAGAAGTTGCGGAGATATTTGGGATAGGAACTGGGAATGGACAGAAAATCGGAGATGCGGGTTTTCAGATTCACCGGGAGTAGTGGGTGCTACCTCGCCGGTGGAGTGTACGATAAGCAGCGATTCTACCAATGAAAAGTCTCGTGATTGCAACTTACCAGCACCCGAAGGAGAGATATATAGAAAGAAAATGAAAGAAAAATATCAACGAAAAAGGAGACAAAAAGGAGAAAAGGAAGAGAAACGAGAGAGACGAAACAAAAGGAGGAAGAAGAAAGAAAGAAAAGGGGGTCCCTTCTATGGGTTCAAGAGAAGTTAATGGGCGAAGAAGAAATAGCGCTGAAAATATTACAACGCTGGGCAAATCGTCAATGATCTTCGGAGATTCATTTGGAGTTACTTTCTCAGCTTCGAAAAATGAATAAAGAGATGCAGAAAGAGGTTTTGAAAGAGTTGAAACGTCCACGCACCTGGGTTCGCAAGATTAACCACAATGCAGTCATCACTCCAATCCTTATCAGTACCTTGGACGACCGACGAATCTTTGATATCCAAGCACTCCTCGACAGCGGTGCCACTGGATGCTATATTGATGAGGGTTTCGCGCGGGCCAAAGGACTTAATCTCGAATCACTCCCTTGCCCAATTCCAGTATACAATGCTGATGGTTCGCATAACGGGGGAGGTCCTATCCGAGCAGTTGCAAAATTACGCCTTCAAATTGACGACCATGTCGAGGTCTTCAACTTTGCCGTCACCAACACTGGGAAAACAGACATTATCATCGGATATGATTGGCTCCGCAAGCACAACCCATCCGTTGACTGGCGTTCGGGTCACCTTACCTTTAATCGTTGTCCGATGACATGTTACCAACACCCTTACGACCAACATGATTCAGAACCGGAAGAAAATAATAGTAAAAGGCAGACGAGAGAAGAGAGGATTGGTCTTGAAGAAGGGGATCGTATTTTCGTACTGAAGATGGAGCCGGAGATTGCAGACAATCTGTACTGGAGAAACGTATGTGAACGCATGGAAATACGGCAGGTTGAAACCCGACCACGGAAACAAGCGGAGGGGGCACTTGAATGGGGAGAGAAGATGTCCTTGGAGGAATTACTCCCGAAATATCTCGATGATTTTCTTCCGATCTTCGAGAAGGCATCCTTTGATCGTTTACCCGAACGTCGCCAATGGGATCACGCAATCGAACTCAAACCTGGGGCCGAATCCTTCAATAGCAAGATTTATCCATTGAGTTTAGCGGAGCAAGCTGAACTTGATAAATTCATTGAAGAACATTTACGTACCGGACGAATCCGACCATCAAAATCTCCTATTGCTTCTCCCTTTTTCTTCGTCAAGAAAAAGGATGGAACTTTACGTCCAGTCCAGGATTATCGTAAACTGAACACGGCCACGATCAGAAATCGGTACCCTCTCCCTTTAATCTCCGAGGTCGTGCATAAGCTTCGCAATGCACACTATTTCACCAAGTTGGACGTTCAATAGGGCTACAACAACATTCGCATCAGAGAAGGAGATGAATGGAAGGCAGCATTTACGACGAACCGTGGCCTCTACGAACCGCTCGTAATGTTCTTTGGTCTTACCAACTCACCCGCCACCTTTCAGACAATGATGAACGATCTGTTCCGTGAGCTTATTAGCAGCGGGGTCGTAATTGTATACATGGATGATATTCTCATCTTCACGGAATCTCTCGAACAACATCGTCAAGTCACGCGTCAAGTCCTTCAAATCTTACGGGACAATCATCTATTTTTGAAAGCAGAGAAGTGTGCATTTGAGCGGACAGAAGTCGAGTATTTGGGCCTCGTCATTCGACATGGTGAAGTTTCCATGGACCCTGCGAAGGTACGAGGAGTACAGGAATGGCCTCGTCCTACTATGAAACGGGAGCTCCAACAATTTCTCGGTTTTGTGAATTATTATCGTCGGTTTATCCGTGGCTTTGCGCAGATCGCACATCCTCTCCATCGACTGACGGGTAACGAACTGTGGCATTGGGGAGTAGAGGAAGAAAGAGCTTTCCAGGGTTTGAAGGGAGCAATTACTACAGCACCGGTGCTTATGATGCCCAATGACGACGCACCTTTTTGAATCGAAGCGGACAGCTCTGATTATGCTACTGGAGCTGTCTTATCTCAATTTCACGACGACGACAAGTGGCACCCGATTGCCTTCTCATCCCGCGCACTTTCAGACGTCGAGCGCAATTACGATATTCACGATAAAGAACTTCTCGCTGTTATGCGTTCCCTTGATGAATGGCGTCATTATTTGATGGGAGCACGACACACCTTCGAAATCTTAACAGATCACAAAAACCTCGAATATTTCACGTCCGCCAAAAAGCTCAATCGCCGCCAAGCACGTTGGGCTCTAGAACTCGCTGAATACGACTTCAACCTCATCCACAAACCTGGGAAATCTCACGGAAAGCCGGACGCTCTCTCGAGGCGAGCAGATCATGGGAAGGGGGAGGAGGATAACGAGGACCGTGTTTTGTTGAAAGAGGAGTGGTTTAAAACCATTGAAACGGAGGTCGAAACAGAAGGAGACGAGGTTTTGTCAAAGATCCGAGCATCGAAGAGGATTGAGAAGTTCGTAAAGGAGGCAATACGAAGAGGCGAAAAGGACTGGAAGGTCGAAGGGGGACTGAACTTGTGGAAGAATCGTGTTTACGTTCCAAACGACCGATCCCTCAGAGATCAAATCATTCATGACCACCACGACCCTCCCGTGTCTGGTCATCCCGGACGGTTCAAAACTGCGGAACTCATCTTGCGAACATACTGGTGGCCGCGAATCCATGCAGATGTAACACGCTATGTGAGTGGTTGTGAGAAGTGTCAGCGTACTAAGACTTTTCCTACCAAGCCGTTCGGACTGCTTTCACCTAACCCAATCCCAGAGCATAACTGGCAGTTCGTGTCAGTGGATCTCATCACCCAACTCCCTATGAGTAAAGGGAATGATGCCATTCTTGTCGTTGTGGACCGTTTGTCGAAAATGATACGACTTGCGCCGACTAACGGAGAGCTTTCGTCTGAAGGATTGGCGCGATTGTATCGAGACCGGGTATGGCAGGACTTTGGGATTCCCGAACGGGTTATCAGCGACCGGGGATCTCAGTTTGCCTCCAACTTCATGCGCGATCTTAATCGACTTCTAGGAATCCAAACCAATCTGTCGACTGCATATCATCCGCAGACAGACGGTCAAACAGAACGAATCAACCAAGAAGTTGAGCAATACCTTCGCTTATTCACTAATTATCGTCAGGATGACTGGGCGGAGTGGTTACCTCTCGCCCAGTTTAACTACAATGATAAAGTCCAGTCCTCCACCGGTTATTCTCCTTTTTTCCTCAATTTTGGCCGCCATCCTCGCAAAGGTATCGAGCCTCGGACGGGTGTCAAAGCAGAGTCCGCAAACGTTTTCGCCTCACGTATGAGCAAACTTGCCGAAGAAGCGACTATAGCATTGAAACGAGCAGCAGAGAGTATGAAACATATGATACTACGATGAACATCCTCAGGACGCTCCAGAATATCAACCGGGAGATTTAGTTTATCTAGAGGCAACTCACTTAAAATCCAGTCGGCCGTCGAAGAAGCTTGACGATCGTCGTTTCGGGCCCTTCAAAGTCCTTCAAAAGATCGGTGAACGTGCTTATAAGCTCAGTCTTCCTCGTACATGGAAACGAATCCACCCTACCTTCCATACAGTCCTTCTCCGTCCTTATGTGCCGCCCAAATCCTCGTTACAACAACAACCTCCACCACCCCCGCCGATAGAACTTGGAGGAACACCGGAATTCTTAGTTGAAGAAGTGTTGGATAGTCGGGAACGACGTGGTAAGAAAGAGTTTTTGGTGAAGTGGAAGGGTCAGCCGCGAGAAGAAAATACGTGGGAGCCAGAGAAAAACCTGAAGAACGAGTATGGGATGAATGAAGCCTTCCAAACGTTTCTAAGGCGCGAGAACAAACGTCAACCGATCAAGATTCGTATACCGCGCCAAGAAGATTGGATATATTCAGTGCCGGAAATCCAGGGAGTTTATGATTGGAGGCTGAGAGGCTTTAGGAGAGTTCGATGAAGGCATCGACCTTGAAGGGGGGGTAATGTGATGAAAAAAAGAACGGTCCGTCTCATTCCGGGACTAGCGGACCTTCAAACGAGATTACTACTTGTCCGATCATAGTCTTGTTCCTTGCTTTCGTTCTTGTCTGTTCTACCACCGCAGTCTTCTAATCAATTGTTTAACTCATTCAGTTCTGTCGAGCTCTCGCTAGCGCCCCGCCAACAGACTAAGGGTGTTGTTGACACCTTCCTGCTTTCTTCTCGCATGCCGACCCAGTTGTCACCATGAGTGCGTCTTTAATTTGATGAACTGATGCAGTAATTTTGATCGAGACCGTTCATCAGCTGCCTTCGAGGTTTAAATCCAACGTGCTTACCGCGCTTACTCACTTCTCTCCATTGACTACGAGGAGGGCGATGGTTCGGATGATGGCGAATTGCCGAGCGCTGCCACTTGGAGATTCAACCTTGGTCAATCAGTGACTTGGATTAGCCATAAATGGCATGAAGTGATGGTGGATGCACCAGACGTACTAGAAGAGATTAGATCTATCATGGAAAGCAGGTTCCCGAAGATCGTGGGGGCTGCTGCGGCTCTGTTCAAGCTCTGGGATGATATGCAATGACTCAGTTCAACGCCATCCTCGCATCCTGTTTGGCTACATGAACTTCAGAAGTTTTGCCAGCGAGTTGAGCGCCTCCTGCCGTCCAGCCATACACTGGATGTGACCATGGATAATGACACCCAGTTGCCACTCTCAAACACCTTCTCCAATCCGAGTCTTCCAGAGATTGCAGCTGATATGGAAGTGTTCGGACAGTCCCAAGTTGATGTTGTGACCGTACAATTGGCAGAGGAACAGGTATGATTTCCCGTCCGTTGTCTTTTTGCTTTGAGCTTGACTTGGGGATAGGTTACGCTCGGCGATCCGGAAAAGCCTCACCCTAAATCACCTTGGACGTCTTCTTACTCGGTGACTGTACAAGGCAACGTTGCTCAGATCAATGAGGGACTCGATGACTTGGAACAGCTTCCTCCGAGTGCCGCCCAGTCTGTTGCAGCGGAAGGAGTTGAAGATCAACCTATTCTGTTTACAGAAGAGGCTCTCATTTCTAGCGAGGCATTCAGTTCTACTACAGTTGTTGCAGACACGCATGCTACGCTTTCAGAAACGCTAGACGAGTTTGTGGAGTCAGATGTTCCTGATTCTGCTGTCGAAGCAGAGGCTGTCCAGGATGTCGCTTCGGGGCTAAGGGTCGCTCAAGCAGAACCTTCGGTACTGAATCCACCTGAGCCAGCTCCTGTGGAGGAAGTGCCCGAGGAGGAAATTGAACGTGGGTCATCGTCGAGGACGAGATTTTGGTAGGTGACTGCTTTTTTATCCTGAAATCAGTCGCGCTAAGTACTTTCAACAGCAATTGGGTACTACCGACCCTGACGAAGAACGCAGTAGTTCTCCCTGGACGCCGTCCTACTCAGTATCTGCACTTGAACCAGCATCTGCGCTTGAGGATCAAGCGGTCGCTAAAGAAGGCGAGTTTGTTGAACATGTTCCATTTATCATTGAGACCCAATCACCTGTAGGTTTGTATTTGATATCGAACTTTGCATTTGCTCAGAATTCCGTAGGATTTGGTAGAAGACGGTCGGGTCGAATCGGACTCGGGGCTTCTGACACCCATCGATGAGCCAGTTGGAGAAAGACCTTCGCGGCGGAGACATCTGCCGAGGTTCTTAACGTGGTGCGTGCCACTCTTTGCCGTGTTGTAGTTCTTTTGTGACTGAGTTGTATGCAGAGCAAGTTGGTCGATGATATGGAACCAGAGGCACCAGTTCTGCACGCCAGTGACTCTGATAAGCACAACACCACTCTTATCCATGACTCTGAGACTCTCCCCAATGGCCATCACAAGTATCTTTTCGTTGACGGGTCCGAGCAACTTACAACTTTCACAATCGCCCCGTGCGACAAGCCTGCGAGTGTCGCAGAGCTCGTCCAAGAGGACGCGAATGAAGTTTCCGATACCATCAGTTTAGAGATACGCAAGGTGTGCAAACACAAAACCATGCTTTTGACGCGTCCATTGTCTGACAATCAGTTATAGGACGAATTGCCAATCACTGACAACACTGAGCCGAAAATACCCTTTGTCGATGTTGCCACAATCGTTGTGGATGCTTCTAAAGCCTCTTTAGCTGATGGAGAGCCTCCTATCGATGCTAGCACCGGCCCTGACGCGTCCCTATCAGACGCTATTGCAACTTCCATAAACGGCGTCGGGAGCACTGCTGACGCAGAGCCTTCTCACTGTCCGGACGAGACGCCCATATCTGATCCGAGTACTGAAATGAGCCCCACTGCTGATTTCCTGGAAGAAATTGTTCTCCCGCCCGCTGTTGACACAGAGGTGAGTTGTTGTGTTGCTATTAAGTATTTTCTCCCTCATCTTGTTGACATTGTAGGAATTAACCATCATGGCCACGGAACATGAACCAGCTGTTGTAAAGGAGCTGATTGAAGCAGAAGCAAGCCCAACGGAAGTGGAGGTTTCGTCCGTCGGAACAGAACCCGCAGTCACCGAGACCGTGGCTCCAGCGTCCATTGAAGCTGTAGCAGAGACCGCTCCCGAAGGCGAAAACATACTGGTCGAACAGGAATCTGTGCAAGTCGAAGCAGAACCCGTGCCGGTTGAAAGTCAATCTTCTACAGCCGAGCTTGAGATTATGCCAACGACGTTTGAAGCTGCACCAATCGAATAAGCATTACTCGAGGTCGTCGTAGAGGAGACTCCGGCCACTGAGCCTGACGCAGAACCCACGACAACAATGGAGCCCACCACAGACGCTGCCGAGTTGGAACGGGTTAAAGCTACTCCAATCACCGTGGAGCCCATCACAGAAGCTGCCGAGTCAGAACCGGCCGAAGAACCTGCGCCGGCGGCAGAAGCATTGGCCACTGCTACACCAGTCGAGACATCAGGTGCAGAGGCGGAGGAACCTGCTGCAGATGTTAATGTGGGTATCACAGCAGAAGTGGAGGATAATGAGGAGCCGCAGGGTGCTATTGAAACTACAGCCTGTGTCATCTTTAACTTGATGTTAGTGCTCATGCTTGTTATACCGCAGATTTCACGATCGTCGGCGACGTCTTTCTCCAGAACACGTATTCGGTATTTGATTACGGAAATACGAGGGTAGGATTTGCAGAACTTGTTTGATGTTACTGTTGGATGAATACCTGAAGTGCATGTATACCTTTTTCTTACTACGGACCTCGAATCTTGAAGCTTGAAGCTTGACCGTTATGCATAGCCAAGATTGGGTGTGACTTCACATGGACCACAATCGACTTCCTTTCGTGAAGCCTTTCCTTTCACTCTCTAGGTAACCGCCAGTACAGCCCACACTCACTTGATTCGACCAAACAACGTCAAGCCATACTACCCTGCTTCAGGGTTGGAAATAATATCTACCGTCTGACTGCAGTTGTCATATCTGTAGAAAATGCCGTTGGCGAGCGCGCCTGTTTTAAATTTGGTGAGTAAACCGTTGTCAATGACTCAGTGCACGTGACCGTAGGCAGCACCGCCGAGCACAATCTGGTTGGCACATCAGGTAAACGACCCGAAAATGATAAATCATTAGAAGGCTTTATCTGATCTAAAATATGCACAATAATCATCACATTTGTACCCCTCATGAGCAAGCTTTGAATACTTGGACTTAGTTGGATAGAAACCGTCAAATGCACAACCGTGACAGCTTAGTCACAATCACTTGCCAGCTTGTCACCGAAATTGCACATATTGCAACACCCATCAGACGTGGCAATACAATATTAAGTTGTTGAGACCAACCACCGTCGCCTACTCGAGAACCAGCTGCAATATACTATAATTCTGCCCTACCTTGGTGGTGGCATGTAGCCTTTGACTGCTTTTACTTCCTCCGCAATCTCTGAACTAATGACAGTGTCAGATAATCTTTTATATGGTTGGACTGTGTTGGACCATAACTGCCAATGGTCCAACGGTGCCAAGTGTATTCAACGCAGTATCGAGCTCTGCCGACGAGGTTGCCTTATGCAAGCAGAGCTTGTCATTGTACTCTCGACAAGAACCCCCTCGGTGTCGACCTTAGGTATGCGGTTGCAATTCCTGCTTGCATTGCTCCGACCTACCAAGTGCACAATCTGGGCGACGAATGGCAGTGGATTACCATCTTCCCCAACCTCGACGAGGTCCGATAAGTGTATGCACGATGAGATTTGAATTTTATACACCCCAACATATAAATTAATGACAGTGTGAGTTAAACTATTATATGGTTGGATTGTGTTGGACTATAACGGACGATAGTCCAATGGTGCCGGGTGTATCCAACGCAGTATCGAGCTCTGCCGACGTGGTTGCCTTATGCAGGCAGAGCTTGTCATTGTATTCTCAACAAGAACCCCCTTGGCGTCGACCTTAGGTATGTGGTTGTGATCCCTGATTGAGATACGACAAACGTACACGAAAATAGTTCCTTGTTGCATGTTCCCCATTCTCTCTCTAAATGCTGCAATCTTCCAAAGCCAGACATTTTTGGATGGGGACCTCTTTTATTCCCATGGTGCGGAGACATGGCAGCGTAGTGCTATCCGTCGGATAGCCGCTGAGCTGTGGTCATCATATGCAATGCAATCGAGTCTATTTTTCTCCGCAAACACACTCTAAAGGGCGTTTCTAGATAAAATCTTACAACATGTTGCATTGTGCCGGTGCGTTTATATTGGTCAGGTGATTTCTTCCGTCGGCATTTCGTGGAAGAATGGTCCTTATTGACACAAAGCAAAAGCAGACCATCATTAGATTGCAATACTATTTACTACAGACAGACGAGTATATTAATCTACGAAGAGATATTATGGAGGTTTGTAGCTTGTCTGAGGGCCATTCGTTTTTGTCGTATCTTGGATAAGGCGCTGTTGGCGCTGATAGGTCTCTTGGCAGCAGAGGATGTAGGAAAAACTTGGCTGAAGAAGCGATAATGTATCAGCCTTGGCGACGTGGTGAAGGATGTTGAACATACCGATTCCACCAAGTAAGCAGCTCGTCAACTTCCTTAGATTCCTCAGGGTCTTCTAAGAGGTCAAGGAGGCTATGGTAGAAAGTCTCAGAGTCCGTGGTCGTGTCGGTTCGCGAGAACACTGAAGATGAGCTTAAGGCGAATCGCACCTTCACTCGTACGTCAACACTACACCACAAAAGTATCATCATCAACGAACCTGAGTTGCGATATAGGCTATGGAGGCCATGGTGACACAATTCATGCCGTGGAGGCGAGCATTGCCGGATCGCGTGGCTTTGGGCTCTCTGTCGACTGAGCTTGGAGAGGTGAAAACGTGCTTGTAGGCCTGTTGGAACACGATGAAGTAAACGAGCGAGGTGATCTCACAAGTGCGCACTCACACATACTAGCAAGCGGCTCCTAAGAAGACCGGACCATGGGTCCTCATGATCATAAACATAGTGGGCATACAAAAATATGGGCCATTGATCCCCACAGACCGACATTTCACCACTGCGAAGATCCTCTTTAATCCTGTTAAATAAGAATAAGTGCAATATTCAAGGGCAGCAAACCGGAGCATACTGAGGATCACTCCAATCCAGCCCAGCAGGACAGAGGAGAGATCCAGTGAGCTTGTGGTTGAATCCGCGGTCAATTTTGGAGTTTCTGTGTAAAGGAGGCTGTATCGCTTCTCCTTTCGGGGAAATCCAATCTAACACCGCAGACTTCAACGTTTTTGTGTCGTCGCCTCTGGCACCTGCGGCTCCCTTACCAATCTGCAAATTATGAGCGCAAAATCTGGCCACATAGGTAATGATGTACCAGCTCCCCAACGTGAAGGATTTCCTCATCGGATCCATCCTTCAATCGGTCCAGAAGGCCGGGGTAGGAGTCCAAGAGTTGCTCAAAAACGCGATGTTCTCGCCGCTCTCTATCAAGTACGTCAGCCAACAAGCGAATACAAATTGCGTATGTCTCTTACTCGGCAGAGAAGTCTTCCAACGGGGTATCTTCCATTTGCTCCAGTCTTAATATACCATTGGTGAGCAAGGAAGGATAGTTGCAGAGCGCGAACACCGTTCGACCAAAGTGGCGCCCGTGGGATACGAGCGGATCGGATAGGGAGCTGGTGGACAGGATGAGCGTACAAAAATTGTGGTCAATATAGACAACTTACGCTCTTTTGCGAGGCCCCATTTGGAGGGCGGACGAGCCGCGTTTGGCCGGAATACTGGAAGTGGTGTCGTGGGTGGTCATGGAAGTTGGGAAGAAAGGGTAGCACCGGCGTCGCAGATACTGTAAGTCGCTTTTATCCCTAGCATTACGCTATATGATATCTCAGGGAAACTTGGTAGCCAGAGTGGGCACTGAACTTAACTGGTGGGCAGGGCAGTAGGCATGGTACGTAACCGGTGGCCAGAGCCGTGGGTCAAACGGTGGCCAAGGTGAATATCCGTCGACCTTGAGCCGAAGGCGAGCTACAATTCGATGGCTAGATTAAAGTGTGACATAAGTACCCACCGTAGGCATATAGCTCCACTGACCTTGCATCGTCTTGTGGCAGCTCGCCATTTTACATCTGCCTAGGTCCAATATGCCGTGTCCCTCATGTCAGGCCTTCGAGCTACAAGGACGTAGTATCAACTTAAACCTGCGGTAAACCTATCGCACCTACCCGGAGGCGGGACACGCTGATGCCTTTGCTTAGGATCGAGTTAGTGGGCCACGCTGATGAAGGTGACCAGGAACTCACCAGGTAAAATCAGTCAATATTATCAATCGTTCTTGAAGTTTATTATAGGTTAGCGAGGATGTTGAAGATAACAAATCAGCAAGGAACGATAAGGCTTCCCTTCTACTTCTGCCAACACAAAAACACGAAGATGGCGAGGTTGGACTCCATTGTCAGGCTGAAAGAGCGCCTGCAGATGGCAGAGATGGGCTGCGAAACGCTGCGAAATCTGTACCAAATTTACAGACTTCGCTGGTTAGAGGAAAATTACCGGGCAAGGATGATGGAGAAATACGTACCGAGTGGAATCAGTACTTGTTCTCCTCATCAGATTGCATGGGACGCCCCTTCTCCAACTCAAAGTATGTCGGACGCGGGTGGCCTTGGGGATAAACTGACTGTATCACCCAGGCGAATACGAACTTGAGGTTGATGGCTGAGAGTATACTGTAAATGTATGTATCAATGTGATGGAATTGATGATGAACCTATTTTCTCACGGTCTACCGTTGGATGATGCAGGTTTAGCATTGCGAGCTCTAAGGTTTCAAGAAGGCCATGATCGCGTATGGGCGTCGAGATACATGTGGTCGAGAATATATATCAAACATATAGCAGCTGGAATACAGAAACACGACACGAATTAATCAAGAAATGATTGAGATGTGCGAACTCGCTGTGGAGTAATAACATCGAGGAAGAAAATACTAAGGGGTGTCATATTGCCTAGGGAATTGGGTATGCTTAATAGGTATTACTAGCTAGCTAGTAAGATGCATGTGCGGAAATGTGATCCGCGGCAGCGATACGAATTTGATTTTCAAGCTTTGCCACTCTTAGAAACTGGAGTGAACGCAAAGTCTATTGTGATTACACCAAAATAACACTGTTCTACATGATCGATACAGTAGCTAGTAATGTTCGATACAAAGGCAATAAATCAAGAAGGTTAGGGTCCAGCGGGATGGCCAAAAATATTGTCATGCACTAAAGATGTTGATCTCAGCCTGGTCTAACTCATGGCACCCAAACGTCGATATCATCATAGTCTTCGCTGCCCGAGCCATCACTGTCGTCATCCTCGTCTTCATCGTCCTCGTGATCCTGGATAAGGTCTACTTCCTCAGGTAGACATCGTGGAACAATCGGATCTGGGGACGTTGAGAAACCTACAAGGACGTCAACGATTGAAGGGAGCACAATCAGCCTATGCTTACTATTGTCACAGAAGCTGCACACATGAGAATTTTCAAAGGCCATCATGTAGAGCTCCATCTCAGCTTGGGCGCGGCATAGCTTTGCCCGCAAGATGAGCAAATCCAGACCAAGGTTACGCAGATGAGCGTTGTTACGCCTAGTGGCAAGGGATGTCACCATCAACTCCGCCTGCATGGTCAGTTCTGCTTGGAACGCCTGGAAAAATTTTTCTTGGACATCGGAAGTGACCCATGTACTTGACAGGGAAAATGGGGAGCCAATACACTGTAGAAAGGCAGTGAGAGCAGCCGAGTGGACTATCACAGTACTGACCTTCAAACTGACGGATATTGGTCTTCCTGCGTGCGAGGCCGATTGACCAAAGACTGAAAAGGTAGAGCCGTCCGAACTTGAACGTAACGTTTTCTCAATCAAAGGTTCTGAACATGGAATGAGGCAGTGGGTATTGTTCCTCCTTAGCCAAGCTACACACGTCTCTCGTGTTGCTATTAAACAGGCTAAAGGCGCACAAGGTAAAGGTATGTAGTTTGCAGGTGTAACTGTTTCCATCGTGCTTGGCCTGATGGGATGCTTGGTTCGAGCTCCAAATCGTGCTACAAATAGCAAGTGGGTTCAGACCACACAGCCGCACTTAAATTTGAATAAGCTCACACATCCAGTGTTGTTCCAAGTAGTGATCTGCACGGGTAACCCCCGGGTATCCAGGGGCTAACCCCTACCCCTACCCGCCAAAACCCCTACCCATGACAAGGGGTACGGGTATCGCTGGGGGTACCGCGGGTATGCACGGGTACACGAATGCTCGCGGGTACGTCAAGGGTAAAATCAAATTTGAGCAGAAAATCGAGTATAGTACTGACAAAATGTAAACTACTAGTCTATCATTATACCTTGATGTCATCCCATCCATCCTCCATTACTTGGTCATCACCCTCGACATCAGCCATGGTTGCAACAGCCTTGACGTCGTCGTCCTTGACAAGGCCCAACAACGACCAGGATCCCACACAGAGTAGCGCGCGTGTTGATTGAGCCGATAGACGATTACGCACATGGGAGAGAACGAGACGGCCGCGGCTAAAAATGCGTTCAACATCGACAGACGTAGCTACAATGTGTGTGAATATATCAGTTAGTTATTAGCACGTACAAAAAAAAAACTTACCAGGGATTGTAAGATAATCCAGGGCCATACGAGAGAGACGGGGGAATGTATGACGGCGCTCGTGCCACCAGAGCAGAGCATCATCGACATCTTCAATATCGGTTGCAAGGTAGGCATCGAGTTCGTTCTGCACGATGTGCCGCTGGGGCTTAGCGAGTGCGGGCAAGCTGTCAAAAATATTCTCAAAGTCTCCCTGGGGACCAGTCAGTCAGTAAACAGTATTCGAGTGTGCTCACGTACCTGGTGAGCACTGGCAGAGTCAGCGACGTCATCCAGGGCTCCGTCAGAAGTGATTCCGTGAGATCGACGACGATAAGATGTTGTGTACTGGCTGCGAACTAGAGCCTCGGCCGTAGCAATCCACTCCGCCTGCCATCCTGCCTGCTTGAAGTACTGGAGTTTGTGGTGAGGGTGGAGAACTGTAGCACATAATTAGTTAGTTAACTCAAATGAATGAAAAAAAAACATACCCATGGCAATACGGTAAACGTTTGACGAGTCTGTAAGTGAATAATAGCGGTTGAGGGTTTTTTTTTGCAAGTGCGAGGGCAGTGCGGATGGCTGGCTGAAGACGGGCCTTGTTGATGATGCAGTTGGTGAAGGTGGTGTCGATATGGTCCATCGCCGGTATAACCATAGCGAGGTTTGGCGTTGAACGAGAGAAAAACAGTGTTGCATGCTTGAGAATCTTACAATGATACATCATTTTGATTAGTCAGCAAACCAGCGGTGCTCAACATTCAGAACACTCACCTTCAAAACATCACGCAATTCCTTTGCCAATGTCCACTCTTCATCATCTAGCTCATATTCTCCCAATCCCAATTTGCGTTTGTCGGTAATTCGGTCAATTGCGGCCCGGTACTCCAGCGCAAACTCCAACATGTCAAATGTTGAATTCCAGCGAGTCGCAACATCTCGCGGCATGTTTCTGACTCCAAGCTGCAACTCCTTCAAGATTCCATGCCAGGCTGGTAGTAGGAGGGTGGTGGAGTGAATGAGTTTAAAGGAAAGTTTTCGGAGCTATGCAAACCGGTGAGTGTTTTTTTTCGTTATCTTTGATAAGATAAACTCACTTTGACGAGCACGAGCCTGATAGGCCGAATATTATTGTGGAGTTCACGTTGCTCGTCTGGCGTAAGTAAAGCAACCTCGTCAACCCATCCTGGCGCATCGTCATCGGCCTCCTGATCACCATCTTCCACAGTCACCCGCTCCTCAAGCTCCATACCCCTCGCAAGATCGTCAAGGGTTTCATCCCTGTTTCGTTTCGGTGGGTCGAACTGACGTATTAGTGACTTCGCCACGAGGTTTATGACATGGAGGAAGCAACGAGTTTGTGAGTTCTTGCCCTCGAAGTGTGCGACATTGTCCGCTAACTCAGATATCATAGTATCGTTATTTGACGCGTTATCGGACGTTATGCTCAAGATCTTCAATATTTTTGATTAACGTGGTGGTAAGTCCTTCCTATGCATGTCCATACCTTATCTGATATCCCGAAGTCTTGCAGAATCTTCGCAAACGCTTCCGCAAGGGTCACACCATTGTGCGACTATGTGTTTCCAGTAAGTACATTGTCCATATATATAGATTAACTAATTGCTCACCTTCGGTACCTCTACAATGTCTAGGATCATAGCCACAGGCTTGCCCTCGTGCTCAAGATGCACTGATACTGCCACGAAGGCTTTGTGATTGGGCGACGTCCATGCGTCCGTCGC
Organism: Suillus clintonianus; assembly: GCF_016758775.1. Taxonomy (NCBI): domain Eukaryota; kingdom Fungi; phylum Basidiomycota; class Agaricomycetes; order Boletales; family Suillaceae; genus Suillus; species Suillus clintonianus. The sequence continues at coordinate 51,575 of NW_024539406.1, forward strand.
AAAGTTAAGTTCACCTTCATAATTCTGGAGCATGTTTGCTATTCGCTGACGTGTTCGCACAAACACCAGACGAACATCGCGCGATACTGTAGATGGAGAAGGTATATAGTATTCCGGCCTGCCTGTTTTCATGAGGGATTGAAACCCTCGGTCGTTCACAACCTCGAATGGACGAAAGCTTTCGGAAACCCAACGGACGATTTCGGCCCTTCGACATGTATATTAGATTAATCTTTGTACCAAAAGGAAGTGAGTACTTACTTTGTCTCTGTTTTCGTGTGCTGACGGTGTGAAAAGGTCACCTTCCCTTTTCCCTTTCGTTCGAAAGAGGCCGTTATTGTGCCCGTCGTGAGTATACCCTGCACAACGGTTTCGCGTGCCTCCTTGGCATTTTTGGTGTGCACCGCAGCAGCAAGTGCATCTTCCCCCCAGCAGTTTTTGACATGCTTACGCATGTTTCCAGTTGACCTCGCATCTCCGGTATCGAGGAATCGACGGATTCGTTGTTGACAACCTTTTGCAGCGCATTTGAATACGTGGCACCGTCGACTGTGTACATACTCAATGTCAGCTTCAGGATGAAAAAATGCATAGACGGGTGAGTTCCAGTCTTTTTTCAGACGCTCTAACATTGATTTAGTGTGTCTCTCATGATCAGCAGATTGATTAATGACAAACCAAGTTCTGCCTCCGAGGATTCCCCATCATCGTCGCGAGAGGTGTTGGAGTCAGTATCATTGATAATAATGGTATTGAGAGCATCCTCGTCTTCTTCGGTGTGAACAGTGGCTTTATGGCTGCTTGGGAATGTGGGACTCGAGCTCCGAGAAGAAGGAGACTCAGAGCTTGTTTCGAGTGTGGTGCCCTTGGTTTTTTTTGAGGTATTGATAGTGGTACTGCTATGGCTAGCTTTTCGTTTGAGCTTGTTGGCCCCTTCAGCCAAAGCCTGGGCTGCCTTCGTTGTGAGCTTTGTTACCCTTTTGCCTAACTTAGACATGGTATCGTAGATCTAGATCACAGAATTACGAGAACTTTTTCATTTTAGATTGGCTTCTGAGTGTAATAGGAATAAGGTTTTGATGTCCTATACAGTTGTGACAGCTGTGACACCAAACATGGATAATTGAATAGAAGGGTATCGAGGGGTCAGGGGTCTGCCAAACCAAACCCCTACCCGTACCCCTAGAGACCCCTACCCCTGACCCCCACGGGTTACCCATACCCCTGCTAATCCCTAGTTCCAAGAGCTCAATCGCCTGACTATACAAAGACACCTCCATTTGACACCGTCTCCTCCTCTCGTCTATGAGAACTCGCTCTACATGGGCGTGCCTTCCACCAGCCCCACCAGTACAGATATGCTGGTGCCTGCGCAACGTTTCTTCTTGCCTGGCCTCTATACTGCGCTCACCAATTATTTCCCAAAGATCGCCAGGATAGACTCGATCTTTGAGCAAAAATGACAGAACATATAATTCAGTTTGAAGCTACGTGGCAAGAAAACGATCAGTATGCACAAAGATGTGATATTACCAAACTGACCTTCTGACTTGCTATCAGTCCTATATAGGCATCCAGCATTTCAGAGCCCAGAGAATTCGAGAGTTGAAAAATGCTCGCGCGAGCACTTGAGTAATCAAACAGATCCGAAGAAAGACAGGTTGGCATATTGAATGAATGGCCGCACATGAGGTAGTGCGATATGTTGTAATAAGCGGTATTTATATGTATACAGCGGTGGTTCAATATCGAATTGTTGAGTGCCTACAGCCTTCGCGGAGTTGAGATCGTGGGGCCTGGGTGGGCAAGCTGGTAGGCATCAAAAAGATATAAATAACTCACCCCTGCCGCCTTGGTATCACCCCTTCCAAGCGATGTGGGGGGGGGGGAGGGGGGGCGGTGCTGAGGAAATCTTCGGTCGCACATCTCTCGTAGGTCACTGTATGTGCTAGTGTGTCCTGCCCGCGAAGGATTTGGTGTGCAGGGTGTCAATGCTGGCAGGGATGAAGTTGTCCTTCTAGACTCTATCTTTCTTGTCGGCCTAATGTGGCAGTTACGGTTGAAAGTGCGGTATCTCGTTTCCTTACATGTCCCACTGAGTGTCTGAATGTAAATCACTTGGAATACGACGTTACGCGTAAACGATTATTCAAGTGATATGGTAGGTAGGCTAGAGTACCAATCGCAGTGTGCACACATAGGTAATTAGAAAATATAAGCTAGTGGCGTGACTCGATTAAAGCGTGCCGTGACCGTGGTTCACGCTTTGTCACACCTGAACAGATATGACGGCTCATCGTTGGCCTTGCTCCTACCCGCATGCATTTTTTGCAGCGTCTAAACAGAATTCGGAACTCCTTTGCAGGAATCCCATTACCAATAGAAGAGTTGAGTCTTTTCAACAGTTCTGTTTGCTCCCTGTGGGTCCATTCAAGTCGAATAGCCTTAGGCAAGACTTCCTGTTCTTTATCGTCCGTCATGAACCTGCAGTGCTACAACGAAGCAAACATACCTCTTTGAGGGTACCGGAAGGCGGCTGAGGATGGTAGACGGAAGTATTTGTCTATTTTCACTAGGTGATATTGAGTCTGAGATCTTCTTGAGTATGAAGAATACTGAACCTTGATATCCGCATCTATTGGTTGTACACCTTGCGGTCCAATCAGTCTTTTTGGTACCCTCATCCCACCAAGAATACACGGCAGACTCTACATACGCTCCTCTTCCACCGCCGTCAGCGCATAAGCAGCATGGGAATCTATAATCATATCCATCGCGGTGCATCTCTAGATGGGATGGCGGAATTTTTTTCCCATCACAACCGATAGGCCTGCGTTTTTGTGGAGCGGTATCAGCTCAACATTGGCATAGGATCCGATGCCATCTCACCAATACCATTCGATCATGGACTCCGAGGCACTGTCGTAGTGCATGAGGGCGAAGTCGCATGTCATAGCCTCCGCAATCATTCTGGCTAACCGTCGAGCAGCTTCATGGAAGTCAGGGGGGGCAGTAATGGTTGAAGAAGGTGAAGATGGAGCTTCCATTTCCAGTGAGTGATCCGGCGTAGGACGTGTTTTGCCCTACTTTTATGAGGCATGAATTTAGCCTATGTCATCATGTCATCATCAAGTGCACCAGCCCGCCGTGTGGCCCACCATCACAGCACCAAGGCTATTCTGAAGTAACCCTACTGACCCACCATCATTAGTGCCCAACCTTATTACCGCCGAATCGTAAGTCATTCCACGCGGCGACCTTTTATCATTGGGCTCAACTACAGTTTTTAGCTCCTCACGCTTTCCGTTCCTCATCGTCATGGATCAGGATGACTCGTTGCGGGTTCCAATCACTTTCAGATGCACCTGTACGCGTGAATTCACGCACGAGAACGCCTACAGTAAACATCAACGCTCGTGCACGAAGGGCAAGAAGCGATTGTTTTCCGCTTTATCTAAAGCGAGGGTCATTTTGGGCTCTGTAAAACGGTCACGAGTCGACGGGTATACCCGCCTTAGCACTACGTCTTCAAGTGAGCACCCCCACCATCCGCGGGGATCGTTCCCGTCCACTGAACAGGCTAATGAGCCATTCAACGCGGAACCTGAGCCTTCACACGTCTGCTCAACTCCGTCGGGAATGCACCACCCACATGAGGTTTCGGGTGCAGGGCCTTCATCGCAGGACCATCCACTCGCCGCTGCATCTAACGCCAGCATTGGCACCACACCTATGGAAATAGATGAGGATGAAAGTTTATCACTGGCGCAGCGGAGGAGCCGACGTATTGGCGTTCCTATGCCGCTACGATATAGGCAGCATGAGGATGTGCTCCCACAACCTCTTCCAAGCGCCCCCCCTGGCCATACTACCCCAGCACCAGAGCTTAACCCACCAGAACCAACTGACGTGTCCACCGGTGATCGTGCATCTCTGCCAGTTCCCCCCTTTCGCACTGCTAGAAATGTCTTCGGATTGATTCGCCAGTTCTTCTCATCCACCCCCCCATCTCATGACCCGGAAGAAGCAGTGACGCTCCAAGATATCAGTTATGTGCCAGCTGTTACTTCAGCAGAGCTAGATGCCCTTGCTGACACTCACGACGTTTCATTTCACCCCTATCCCAATCGATCGTCTTTCGAGCTCGGTCATTGGTATTGGAATGGCGGCGTGCAGAAGTCCCATCAAAGCTTCAAAGAGCTCATTGATATTGTCGGTCACCCAAATTTTGATCCCGATAATGTCCGGAGTACGCCATGGGACAAAATCAACTCGAAACTAGGTGCGAGTATCGACGACGATGAGAGGGAGGAATGGGAGGATGAGGACGCGGGTTGGCGCAAAACTCAAGTAACCATTCAAGTTCCCTTTTCTCGGACCACAGCTCAGCCAGGTGTTCGACCGTACGTCGCAGCTGACCTTTACCACCGATCTCTCATCTCCGTCATTCGTGAAAAGCTCTCAAATCCTCAGGACGATGAGCTTTTCCATTACGAACCTTACCAACTGCGATGGAGTGCTCCTCATCTTCCTTGTGAGGTCGACATTCAAGGTGAAATGTATACCTCTCCGGCTTTCATGGACGCGCACCGTGAACTTCAGGAGTCTCCTCGGGAGGAGGGGTGCGATTTACCACGCGTGGTTGTCGCACTTATGTTTTGGTCAGATGCCACGCACCTGACAACATTTGGCAATGCGAAGCTATGGCCGTTGTACATGTACTTTGGAAATGAATCCAAATACCGCCGTTGCAAACCATCCTGCAATTTGGCTAACCATGTGGCCTATTTTCAAAAGGTGCGATTACCCTTTTGAAGTTTCCTCTTCAGCATTCAAAACTCACGTCTTGGCAGCTACCAGACTCTTTCAAAGATTTCACTGGCACTTACACTGGAGGGAAGGGGGTTGGCCGCGAGTACACAACACATTGCCAGCGTGAACTATTTCAGGCTCAATGGAAAGTCTTGCTCGATCACGAGTTTTTAGAGGCTTACGAGCACGGGATCGTCATTTTGTGCTGTGACGGGATAAAACGCAGGTTTTATCCACGATTATTTACCTACTCTGCTGATTATCCTGAGAAGTGAGTCCCTAATGTTCTCGAATGAAATCCAAGCTCACAGAAACCAGGGTTCTCGTTGCGACTATTCGGCAGCTGGGAGGTTGTCCCTGCACGCGATGTCTAATACCGATGGCTCGCCTTCATAATCTGGGAATGAGCCGTGACCGGCAACAACGTTCAACAATGGCGCGGTCTCATGCCTCGAGGAGTCAGCCTGTTGCTGCCGCGCGCACGTTCATATACGAGAAGAATTATGGCATCGACAGTACAGCAGTCGAGTCGCTTCTCAAACCTGATTCGTGGGTACCGAACTCAGTGAGCACGATCATCCATCTCCCTTGTTGCCTTCACTCACCCTTGATTAGAACTCGCTGTCAGACAGCCTTAGTGCGTTTGGATTCAATGTGTTTGCTGCGCTTGTCGTCGATCTCCTTCACGAGTTCGAACTAGGGGTTTGGCGCATGCTTCTAGTTCATTTACTTCGCATCCTTTTCGCCTTTAATAAGGACCTGGTCCATGAGCTTGATAAAAGGTTGCTAATACGTATCCAATAAAGGCCCATCACACTCATCCCCTCCTCCGACAGATACAGACAAGTTCCCTCATTTGGGCCCGCAACGATTAGGCGATTCTCTGCCAACACCTCTGAATTGTCGAACTTGGCTGCACGAAACTTCGAAGATCTTCTTCAGGTATGCGTTTGGGATAATTCTCATATTGCTTTGTGAACTAATTTGGTACCAGTGTTCTATCCCGGTCTTCGAAGGCCTGCTCCCCGAAGCTCACAACAAAATTATCATGGACCTCCTTTTCGTCATGGCACACTGGCATGGACTTGCCAAACTGCGCATGCATTCTGACCTGACCTTAGCAATCCTCGACCAACAAACGACCGAACTTGGTGAACAATTTCGTAAGTTTAAGGCGACAGTGTGCGCTGCGTACAGCACCCAGGAGCTCGATCGTGAGGTTGATGCGCGGTCTCGTCGGCAGGCAAAGGATGCAGCTAAGCGGGTGGAGACAGGCAAGGCGAATGGTGTTGGGCGAGGAACTGCAGCAAGTACCAACACTAAAGGGAAACAGAAGGCCGGTGCAGAGCACTTGCAGGATACCCCCTTACCGCGGCAACTGAGGAGGAAGAAATCATTCAATCTTCGTACCTACAAGTTTCATGCGCTGGGGGACTATGTGACTTCCATCCGTCACTTTGGAACCACCGATTCATACAGCACAGAGCCAGTAAGTCATGATCTGCTGCCCGTCACTTTAGCTTAACTGCTATTTAGGGGGAGTTGGAGCACCGCACGCCGAAGGGTAGATACCGTCGAACTGATCGCAGATCCTTTGTTCAACAGCTAACTCAGATTGAGCGCCGTCAAACGCGCTTGCGCCGCATTAAACAACGACATCAACAACGGGCTTCTCGTGTGGAGTCAAACGAAACCGCGAGCAATCCCCGGCTACACCACCACATCGGCCAAAGCGAGAAGCTTTACGACGAAGTTGGTCATTACCTTCACAGTAATGCGGGAGATCCTGCTATGAAGGTAGCTGACCTTAGAATTTATTAATCGTCGTTCTGACATGAGCATCAGGACTTCCTGCCGCGGTTAAAGGATCATATTCTGGACCATATTGTCACAGGGGCGCCTGGATCTTCTATGGAGAAAACCACCCATACCGACGAAGAACGTGCTTCCATTCTCTTTAAACGTAACAGAATCTATCACCACAACCTGGTGAGGTTCAATTATACAACTTACGATGTCAGAAGGGCCCAAGACGTCATAAATCCGAGAACCCCACATTGCAACATCATGTTGCTCCAACATGATGATGGGCGCGATGGCCACTACCGTTATGCCAAGGTCCTCGGTATACACCACGTCAATGTTGTTCGTACTGGGAATGTGTACGAATCTCGTCGAACAGAGTTCCTTTTTGTGCGGTGGTATGAGTCTGTACAGGAACATGTCTGGGAAACGCATACTTTGTGCCGCGTTCGTTTCCTACCTCTAGTGCATCCGGGCGCATTCGGCTTCGTAGACCCGGGCGCTGTGCTGAGGGCATGTCACATTATTCCGGCTTTCTCTCGAGGCCAGCGTAACTCAAATGATGGGATTTCTCCCGTAGCGGGAGATAAACACGATTGGCAAGAGTACTACGTTAATAGGTGAGTTATCCTGTCCTCTTTCGGCCATGTCTACTGATTTTACAACTCTATTAGTTTTGTTGATCGTGACGCCCTCATGAGGTTTCATTTTGGCCTCGGGGTAGGGCACGTTTACTCGCATAGTGTGGGGGTCTCAGAAGCTCGTAACTCCGCACCACAGCATGCTGGTCAGACAAGCGCACAGGTGCAAGATGAATGTATCGAAGACAACTCAACGGGAATCGCCCAACCACCTGACGGGGAGCAGGATGAACAGGATGAAGATGGTGATTACCTTGGTGTCGAGGAGCCGTGCTTTTTGGGGCCAGAAAGGAATGCGAGCACGGAATCGATTATCGAGGCGCTAGATGAGATGTTCATGGACTGCACCCTCGATTTTGATTACGAAAATTAATGTTACATCACAGCAACTGACGCCAGTCGATGGGCGCGATTTGAATTCCTCGTCGGCCTTAATGTGAAGTAGTATGTGTTACATTACTCGATGGCACAATTTTCATTACTCATGACTGTCCATCACGTCTGCCCACCATTCCTGCCCACCGCCTCGCCCACCGCCCCTGCCTACCATGCATTCTTAGCTATTCGCTTGTGACCATCTTTGATTTCCGGCCATTGATAATGCATGGCCAGTCTTTATAATACATGGTTGGTCTTCGTTTGTTGCCAATTCGCTTGCCTGCTACCCTAATCATGGACAGTGTTCCGTCAATGTCTAATGTGTGGCTATACATGCCACAACGGAATTCCGTTCTTCGCCTCATACAACTCACTGTAAGTAAGCTCTATACTACAAATCATCCGCTGAATCTTTCCCTCTAGAACGAAGTGGTTCGTCGCCGTCCATCAGCGCTGCAGCCGTTGTTTCCTTTTAACCTGCGATTTTAGCATCCGTTTGTCACTTTTACGGGGGCAGAATTCGTTCTCATCGGATACTTGGCCGACTACACTCACATCTACCCCATCTATGTGAGTTTGTCTCCTCAAATCAAATAATTCTCTCATCGTATTGATTCGTTCGTAGTGTGACAAAGTATTCGAGAATGATCAGCCTTGGATTCATGTACTTCAACAGGTTGGAACGCTAGTTGTCCCCGGCGCGGGGGATATGCACCATATCCACAATTTATTCGCGACAACGGTGAGAGCTTCGCCTCCCCAGACAGTTCGCTTATTCAATTGCGAAATCAGTTGGAGAGCGGTGCCTACGTTCGATCAATCAATTCTACCTGTTGCAGACCAGGTGTCAGAGGCTTAGCGCTTCCTTCGTGGTTGGTGAGTTTTGTTATTTAGTTGTAATCATACATGTCTTCATCGTCACATTGATAGCTTCCAGAGTTGAACGCATCGGTACAATTCCATCATGCTCCGTTTCCATTCGGATATCCACCTCCCGAGCATCTCGTTGTCCCTGATTCGTGTGCTGTGGAGACAGCCTCCTTTAGCGCATCTATGCCATTTTCATCGGGACATCCACCCCTCAAGCACTTCGGTCTCGCTGATCCGGTCCTTCAACATGCTGCTGAAATGCCTGTCATTGGCACGTCTGCGCCATGTTTGGATTACACTGATCTTGCATACAGTGACTTCAACTTCTACGACCACTCCACTGGCTATTCTGCAAGCGCCGTTGACGAGTATCTCATTCCAGAGGACACAAATGAAACACAACTCGAGCTAGCCTTCGGTGAGCAGCAACACACCATGTATCCCAGCCTGGAATGGAGAGACTCCACCAATACCGGCGTGGACAAGAACAACCGCTCACAAATACTTCGTTACATGAGGAGGACGCCCTGGAATCGAATAATCACGCTAACAAGGTGCTTGCTCATAGGCGGGTTGTGGACCGGAGCTTCCGGAAACCCATTTCGGATTTCTGCGACAAGCATGCGACGTCTGATAACGATTTGTTTTCTCACTAGTTTAAACATGACTCACAAGACCTACGAGGACATGGAGTCCCACCCAGGTCGGTGTCTTGCATTTTGGGTGTTTCGTTATGTGTCGCTATCTTACAGTTTGATCAGTGATCGCGAGGATTTCAGAGACCGAAACCGTGTCTGCTGGATGGCCTGTGCTTCGCTTAAGTGTATGTTTTCCCTTGTCCTTGCTTTCGCTTCCTCCTAGGAACTAATTTGAGCAGCTGGTTAAGTCGTTCTCCAGTGCCAAATCGGACCTAGGAAAAATCCTGAAAGGTGCGATGTCAGCGCACCCCGACTTTGCCGGTACCAAGACGATCGAGAAGGCTATCTCCTTCGTTCTGGCTCTTAACTCGGGCCAATCCTCTCAGGTAAGAGACTGCAGACCAACTAGCATAATTTGACCTCAAGCGTTTTTGTTTTCCAGATCCAGCAAGCAATTTCGGACCTCATAAGTCACCAGGTATTTCGAGAAATTCTGTGGGGGTCCCTTTTGTACCCTGTCGACGGGTTATCGGATGGAAATTCCAATGGAAGAATCGGCGACCTTTTTCCAGAAGAGGTTCTGTCAAGGTTCAATTGTTTAGCCCAACACCTGGCTGGAAATTTAATGACTTTCGCAAGTCTTTCTTCCCCTTACCCTTTTGTATCGAACTAACGAAATTTGCATCAATATGTCAGGTTTACCATATTCTACTTCTCATGGTGAAGGATGAATTAAAGAAGAGGAAGATCATGAGCGAAGCCGAGGTCGGAAACGAAGCTGAGGCCGAGGTCGAGGTGAACATCGATATCGACGCCAGCGCTAATATCCTGGAACCAGCGCCGATGAATGCCATTATCATGGCGGCTCTAGACCATATGTACGAGCACCCACACATGTATCCAACGTTCTCGGAGGCCGTGAGGAGTCTCCCCTTCATAACGTAAATTTCATATGTGCACTGTTTTACCTAGCTCATCATGATCTACATTTAGGAGTTCTAATGTTCTTCAGATCGCTGCAAAGTCGCGACTTGCGAAAAGCACTATCTCTGACACTACTGGTGACAGGCGAATGGTCCTGGAAGACGTTCGGCCTATCGTTGTTCAGCCAATCCCCTCTGATCAGTTTGGCGCGCTTCCCAATAGCAACGGCTTTAGTTCCCCGAAGTCTCTGAGAGTCGCGTGGGACTTGCCCATGTCATCATTCTCGCGCAAGTAAATAGGACGTACGGCGCCGCTTTTTTCGTATGCCATCTTGTACTAAATCCATGTATAACAATCTTTGGAGCTGTCCTGTATGCCCAGAAAGCCGTAATCCCATGCATTTTGGCTCGTCTTCTGGAAACAAGTTTAAACGTTTATTGGCCGACTATGAAGCTTGAAGAGCACACATCGCACAGAGCTCGAAATTGGCAGCGCAGTCAAACACTGCATGGTATTGAGATACGATCACAAGAGGTTCAAATTCGCATCATGCCATGGGTGAGTGCGCTCCAGCACTTAAACAATATTTATTTAGCTAACTACGTCACTGATCGGCGGAACAGTACGGCCCAAAGTACGGCTGGCTGGTATTCCCGTCCGGCAAACCTCGGCAAACAGTCAGATACATTCGGAGTTAGAAATTAACCTGGGCAGAATTGAAGTTCCGCTTATAGACAATTGATCACCCGCCTTACCCACGCCAATACACGACAACTACCATTTGCATTACTTACGGCAAATAGCCCCTGTCGAACCGTCAAACCCCGCATCGTAACATATCATAACACAGATGTCCCGCACAAACCACGCGGCCTGTAGAGGATCGCTGCCACTGAAAGGCAGGAAAGTTTTGGTAAGTAACGACTGTAATCAGCGACAGTAACTAACGATTTCTATCAGACGCAAGTTGATCTGTGGTTCGATTCGGTGAGTCTGTCAGGAACTTCTCACCGATGGCTTACCCGAGATATACAGCGTCCCGTTCAATCGGTCGCCGTCCCGCCCACGCGCCGTCCGGTCGTGACGTTAAAGATAACGTTCATCCATGCTGTGAATAAAGCGAGAGCAATGCTTCGGGTACGTCACGCGAATTTCATTAGCACAACCATGATTCACACACGCCATCTATGTACATAGCTATAATGATTCGGACTCGGGGATGATTGTCACGCCTTAGGCGTTTACGCATATAGCAGGGCCTGACACATCCCATATATCCATCATCCATCATGAGATATCCAGCTTGTAGCATAGATCTTCAAATCCCCCCACATTTCAGCGCTACAACAATTGTACAGTAATTTAGCACATATCAGATTCCGCGCAAGATCACAATCGGTCTGATTTTTCCATAGGCCTGCATACATACTAGCACAGTACCATAATGATCTTGCTATATGTCACCTACTATATCCTATATCCCTCATGATCACTCCAACTGCCTTCGCTAATTATATCCATGGACCCTGGTTTCAGGGTTGTTCCGAGCGGAGGTATTATGATCAGAATCGTGCGTGGCGTGAAATATAAAAATATCAATACCTCACTATCATCGTGTGAATGTTGAACGAACGATGGCCACGACGGTGACGGTACGTACTTTGTTCAACCGCGAGCTCTAAAGCTATTTGTCTAGCGAGACCCCAGCTAAAAGAATTGTTTGATAGATGTCGCAGCTGCTCGATTGCAGTATTCCTATCTGGCCTACACAACTCGGGCGGTACACCGAAATGGCACGGTCACCGTGAGTGTCGTCAATATTACAGGACGAACACGGAGTACTCACACAATGACATAGGGATTCTCTACAGCGCAACTATGACATCGACGTGATGCAGATCGAATTGCCTCAGTTGGTAACCTTTGTTACTGACGATGTTGATCTAACCGCGGCATCAACAGGTCCGAGATGCGCGGGGGTTGGACCGAGCTGGTTCACCCGTCAGGAGCCGTATACAACTACAATGCGGGAATGGTGAGTGCGGGCTAGTATTTGAATTTACACGCTCACTTTGTTCTAATAAAGAAAACATTCGCCGAAATGAACTTGAGGACTTGTTCAGAGGAACGGCTCCGGAGGCTTGAGTCCTGGGTCAGAGCGTCAAGAGCCAAGCTAAACGGAAAGGGATATTTGCTAGTCGTGGAGCCGATCGTAGTGCAAGAGAAGGAAGTCTATCCGTACTATTACGTCGTCCCAGAAAATCATATCATTACCTGGGTGGAGCCAGTGAATGGCTACCTTCTTTTCCAGGAATCTATGGCATCGCACTGGAATCATAAAAGTACGTCCCTTTTTTGTCCATTGATTCTTAGACTTGATTGTACAGGACTCGAACTGGAGGCTCAATTTTGGTAAGCGATTGTTATACTGACACGGAACGTTTCTTACTGATTGAGTAGGAAACATGCCGAATATTTTCCTCACGAAATCACAATACCCCTCTCCGAAGTAAGAGCTTTGCGAATTCAGCTGAACTGGTATCGCGTAGGTGAGTTATTTAGCGTTATAGAGCCCGATCGAAAGTACCTCAACAACAAACAGAAGCATTGGCCATTGAACAGTCAACAGCGGCTTCAATATTCTGGACTCTGGACCAGATGAAGGAAATGACCGATGAGCTGATCATTGCTGGCACGTACCTTTATCTTCACCGTTCAACCCACATTAATATTATCAAATTGATGACTGACACAGAGGAACTTGCAGAACCTGATGGGACCATGAAGGGACCAGGTGTTGCAATATGTGGTGCGTGAGCTTTAAGGTAGCTGGCAATCAGAAAACTTATCTTTCGCGAGGCAAAATATTGCATATGCTCCGTACGATCCCGTTTTCTCATACCATACGTCATTGAATCAAGCGATCAAAACAGGTCATCACGAATACCTGAACCATTATGGCCAACCCGAAGCTCGCCTGATACGAATGCACTCACTGGCCGAAAAACGCAGAGACCTCGAAGATTCTCCCTTGATCGCTGGCGCTGCAGCCGCCATGCTTTGGATTCCATTGATGATGCTTAGACGCCTTAAAACGATTTACGTTGATGGTCTCGTGAATGTGGTGGACATAAGGAGTTTTACTGACAATTTCAGTGCCCAGGCTAAAGCTCAAACCACCGTGGTAAGTGCTCTGTCGCGGACCTAAATGAACATGCTTACTATGACTTCGTCTGCTCTGACAGGCAAGTGTCATCATGGCCGTCAACGCCAGCATCCTTGCTGTCCCAGGTTTGGGCACGCAACTTACCACGAAAACGATGTGCTCTATCTCCTTCGTTCTCAGTTTCTACTGTATTATCGGGTGCGCAATAGCACAACACTTTGGTCACAGGTTAAGATCCCTTGACTTTGCGGTTCGAACGATTTCATTTTCCGTAACACGGGCCTGACGTTATCAACTTGACAGGTGTATTATCTACAGGAGAAGATGGCCAGTCTTGCTATCATCGCAAGTATACCGAGTTTTTTGTACCTGACGAGGTAATTAAAACTTGGATCAAAATGTCTCATTACTCACGGGGACCACTGCAGTTTGGGATTTTCCATCCTCGGATTTCTGGCAGGTGTATTTACTGCTGAATTCGGACTATCTTTGTCTGCAAGGATTGGATGCGTGCTGGCGCTCGTTGTTGGAGCGGGGCCTCATACTTCCGTTGACGATAGCAGTTTCGGTCCTGGCCTGATTCGGTGACGAGGAACGACTCCTGTATTGGAGCAACGCATTAATGGCTAACGGACCGCGAACGATGCATATTAGCCTTCTGTACGTCGTAGGGAGATTCTAGCTGTTCCTTCATCATATCTTAGCGTTTCATATTCATTCTAAAAACTTCGTTGCTTCTCAGTGCTTCTCCCGTGTGACAACGAGTCACGATTGGTGATCTCGACTTAGTATCATAGACAGTAAATAAATCGGAGTTTGAAAGACTTGCCAGTGGATGTTGAGTTCGAGTTCTAGACGCAAGCGACCATCGACAACACCCTTTCTTCCCGCCATCAATCACAGAAACATCCTTCTTGGTGCTGCACTACGATCAACCCGAACATTGACCTATCAGCGCCCCGGACCCCAATCAATAAAAATATCTTATTGATTCCACCAGTTATGCGTTCTATGTGGGTTCCCTCGCTCGAGAAGAGGTTATCAAAGGTGAGTGATGCTTGAACGAGCGAGCTGACTTATCATCGCGCCACATCTGATTGGGCAGGTCGCTACCCACCCCCATGGATGCTGGGTTCTGCAGCGTTGCATTGACCATGCTTCGGACCACCAGCGCATCCAGCTGTGAGCGTATCACTTATAACGCGTTGGCGCTCGTTCAAAAGTGAGCATTTTTTTAAATCTTGATGGACGTTTTCATGCCGACTGGGACTGGTGCATCTTGTGTGGCCGAACACAGTACCAGGAAAATTTCGATTGAAGAGCTACTCAACCGCTCCCGCTTGGAGAACTACTTCGCGACTCGTATGGCAACTATTGTGTGCAGGTACCATTTTTCTTTTGTGCATTTGTCGCTTGGGCTGGACATTCTTGTAGACCGCGCTAGACTATGCCGATCCTGCGCAGCGTATGCTCCTCCTCAAAAGCATTCGCCCAGTCCTTCCCTTAATCCGCAACACTCCTTACGATCCAAACCGTGTTGCAGCGGGAACAGGCCAACGTCGAGAACTTCAGCTATCATGCCCCTTATGGCATGATGCTCATGGGCAACTCTGGCCATTACGGTGGCAACCCCGGTTATCATGGTCACGGTCACCACAATGCAGGGGCCCGGTACATCCCCCAGGGAATGCACCCTACCAGTGTTGCTGATGTCTATGCCCAGGGAGGCTTGTATGGTATCCAAGCGCAAGGCTCCTACGGCCATTCTCGCCTCGGTCCCCAAATGCACGGTGTTCAGGCGCGTTCGATCGACGGATATGTCTTGCAAGGCACCTCTCCTCATAGCACGAGCCTGACACCCCCTCATACCCAAGCCACTGGCTATACGGGCGTTGCTGGATATGCTAACGTGAGCCCTTTTGGCACGGTCGGTGTTGCCGGGTCATTGAATGATCCTTATCAGAGCTACGCCTATGGCATGTAGAACGGGGTACATTGTATGCCGATTTGGACGTTTCTGCTCTTTCGTTCCTTGCGCACCCGCGCAGTTGCTTTTCAACGGTTTTAATGTATATTTTATGTACTTGTGTTCGACACTCATACCTCGATGGTTTTAATGTATATTCTATGTCCTTGTGTTCAACGCTCGATACCTCACAAGCATGTCGCTCGGCTGCAGATCTCATCTTCCGGGAGATTTTTTTCAATCATGAGCAAGGGCTGACTTCTATCATACCGCGGCGCTTTTTTTTCTTAGGTGAAAAATTCGCTTTGTAAGTCTTGTTTTCACTGGCCCAGGTTCAAACGTTCAGTACAACGTAAATTTTGCGAGGATATTGTGAGGATATTGCAAAGCATTTGCATAGACACTCCACAACGGTGAGGGATGACGATAATGCATAACTATTATAAGGATACTGTAGCTCTCGTCTGCCGACTGCATCTGATTAAAACAGCCACCACGAAGTCAAGCTCGTACAGCGGGTGACCATCATTTTGCAGAGATGCGGTCTTCCTTCAAGTGTTTATCTGCTGACTGTCACAGTTGCGAGACTACGTGCTTCATCAGAATTGAAGTCCTCTGCAATGTATTGTGTTTGACGTTATAATGCTGATGTTTTACAATACTCTGTCTTTGGATATAATCTGCGCATTTTTATTTGATTTGGCATAAATATCTATTTAAAGCATC
>NW_024539407.1:0-66867 GCF_016758775.1 Suillus clintonianus
CGGACATTGAAAATCTGTCCGGCATCTCGGGAAGTCGAACTGTAACCAAACATCCACCATAGAAACGGGCACTTGCGTGATCAATGTATGAGTCAGCTGCGTGGTAAGCAAAGGGTACTATACGAATTACCATGCTGGCCCGGGCCATCCGTCGTTATCAGCCTGGTATGTGTTGAAGACTGGCCTTAATCTGCAACCATGTAGCTATAAATCCGGGACATCGCTCTCTTCATCCAACTAGTACACCATGTCCATCCCTCCATTCGATTCCACTGCCTACTCCACCTATACCCAACCACCCAATCCATCCTGGACGTACGGCCAGAAAATCGATTCCACTCCTGCCGGAAGAGCCTGGCTCGCAGGTGAATCTGCAGGGTGGAAAGTCTATGACACAGCAGAGACAGACAAGACGTACGTACTTCTTGACCTGTTGTTCAGCCCGAATCGTGATCGCGATCGACAGCGAACTCTACAAGCTCTTGATTTCAGGCATCGTACCACGCCCCATCGCATTCGTGTCCACGATCACCGATGAGGGCGTAGAGAACCTGGCACCGTTCAGGTAAGACGCCCTCCCGTTATTTAACACGCTCTGCACGCTTATCCACCTCGCACCACTAGTTGGTTCAACACAGTGAGCAATACATAAAACATGTCTCTTCATCTGTTCAATATACCCACAGGTCACGAACAACCCGCCTATAATCTCATTCGCATGCAACCACAGCGCTCCGGGCCGCCTCAAAGACACGGCCGCGAACTTGAAGAACAGCCAAGGGTTCACCGTGAACATCATCAGCGAGCCATTCGTCGAGAATGCAAACGCAACTGCTATAGACGCTCCTCCCGGCTTCGACGAATGGTCTATCAGTGGTCTGACAAAGGAGAAATGTGTATGCGTGCACCTCTATAACATGATATCTGCGCTAACAACCAGGTATTCAGGTGCAAATCAAAGCATCCCGCGTCAAGGAAAGCGCTTTAGCATGGAGTGCGAGGTAATTTCATTTCTCCTGCCCAGTCCTCTCGCTCGCTAACAACGCCGCCTCCTAACAGCTCTACAAATCCATAGATATCACCCACCCAGTCACGGGCGAGCAAAGCAGCACGCTCATCCTCGCGCACGTCAAGTACATCCACGTACGCAAAGACGTGCTCACAGACAGAGGTGTCATCGACCTCACAAAGTTCAGGCCCGTCGCGCGTTTGGGTGATATCTCATATGCGCGCGTTGGAGACGCATACAGGCTCGCCCGTCCAACATGGGCGCAGGAGGAGACGAAGATACAGGACGCGTTGGCGACTCTTGCATCACTATGAAATAGAACGAAAGAGGTAGCGTGCCGTTTATTGGTAATATATACCATAGCCTATAGGATGGGGAATGTATATCAGCATCCATTATTTATGTCATCCACGCGTGAGAGGATGGGGCCGAACTTCGTCGGCAGGAACCTTAGTAAACAGGGTAATTAGTCAAACGCCAGACCCACGACGGCCCACAACTCGCATAACCACCCTTGCAGAAGTTCTGAGTCGGACTTGTATCCTTCGACTGCATCAACCACATCCACGTATGTCGCCCGTCGAGATACACAATTGATCTCTAGCCACCTTGTCATTGCCAAGTACTGTTTGTCGTTCTATTACATCTGACAAACGGTGTCGCAACCTATCGTCAGCCTTTGTCAATGAGTTTTCAACGTCCGAGTCAGTGTCTTTATCTTCCCATGATATCTTCTCCTAGTATCTGACCCGATCATCAGTTCTTGGCGATCCTTGGGAGAAGCTGTCCCAAGTCGCTGTATTGGGCGCCGAGTATGACTCTCCTGAACGCCAGCCCCATCCGAGACTTTTGGAAGGGTCCTGGGTAGATCTTAACAACTGCATCCTCGAATTATTGGACAACCAGACGAAGAATCAGCTCATTTGGCTTCATGGCGCGATGGGTGTCGGAACGTCTGCTATTTCATTCAACGTGGCTGAAGGGATGAAAAGTCTGCAAGTGACTGCTGAGACCAAACTTGAAGTGCGGTTAGGAGGGACATTTTTTTTCTCGCGCGGGCACGCGAAACGCTCCATGAATGGATTTTTTTTCGCGACGCTTGCCTACCAGCTTGCCAGGAATTTTCCTAGCGTGCGGACGGTGGTGAACGAAGCTATTCGCAATCATCCCGCTCTTCTAGACCCCGGCGCGTCTCTTCGCGACCAGATGGAGGCGCTCTTTCTCCGACCTCTCAGGGCACTGCAGTTCAGGCTGCGTAACTGTCCACCTATAGTATTTATTGTTGATGCCCTACATGAATGCACATCCAAACATGAAGTTGCCGATCTCATATCCCTGCTCTGCCAAGTGCTTCGTCGACCTGATTTGCCCCGGTTCCACATCCAGTTCACGAGTGGCTCGCAAGCACATATCCGTGAAGCCTTCCAGAAAGAGGAGATGCGCCCCCTGCTGTGCGAGATACGAGGAGGATCTTCGGGAGAGCTTCTCGCCATAAACATGGCATCCCGTGACGCATGCATACCTGGAGATTTGCCGCACATCCTCGATATAAACACAACAACGTACAATGCGTGCATAAATGGGGACTTACCAGCCGCCGAAGGACTGTTGACTCAAGAGATTGACACCGATATCAACAGCCACCGCGCCTACGCAAATCGCGCATTTGTTATGGCACGAAAATATGACTGGGACCATGCACTTGAAGATGCACTTAAGGTGTGATGCACTTACCCATCGTTGGTCCCTGTAAGATAGATTAACTTTCATGGTGACGCAGTCCGTCAGTATTCAGCCCTCGTTTTTTTTTTTTTTTTTTTTTTTTTTGATTCTAATTTATTGTCCGTTGGGGCGTAGCCCTATATTAGACATTACATGCACTATGTATACGATCCTCCTCGTTTTCCTTCCACTGCTATGACGTCTTTTGTAATGGTTCAAGCGGTGAGGCGAGAACGATGGCGCCTGTTTAGAAGCGGCCGATATTGTTAAGAGGGGTGCGGGATTTGCGACTGCCTATGGTCCTTGTGCGTGTGCATCTTCCTTCGGGTCAGGGGGGGAGACGTCGCCGAACAGGACCCTGGCTGCTCCCTATACCGCATGTCCGCAGATTTTCAAAATTTTCCTCGCGGGGCGCAACACTTTTGGGCCTTGCGGGGCGCACTTCGGACATGCATGGTAGCCAAAACATACCCAAAAAGGAAATTTTCCGAAACATATCACCGTGCTACTGAAGTACCTAGGCAAACCCACGGTTCTGCCTCTTGCGAGACCGTACCACGAACTGCAACGCAAGAATCTCGCGCACTGCCACCATCCCAGCTGCTTCCCACCTGTAGACAGTAATAAATTTATGTTTTACGGTGTTTCATAGACTTCAAACTTACCGTTCAAAGGCCCATGGTTTCATAGCGTGATACCGGCCCTCTGAGACACTCAGCGCAGTTGTTCCGAGATTGTAGACAAGCTCCTTGATACTGGCAAGTGTCCATAAGTGTCCTGTAGACTTACTGTGGTGCCAAAAAGAGTTTTCATGTTCTTCGGGATGTGTCTTTCAACAAACCAAAATTTAGCGTGAACAAGCAGCGACACAACAACAACTTACCTGAATAAAAACACGTAGTCCTATGTTCGTCAATGAAGGAACATCTTTGCTACCAGCAAGGAGAACACTCTCGTGTCGAGTGCCTTTACCGCCACCATTCTTCTTGTACATACAGACCACTTGGCCGAGATAGCGGCCCTGCGAGCGTTGCATGATGACATATGACCCAATTGCTAGCAGCGATATGTCATTGACATTTCGCGTCACAATCCCAGGAACTGAAGTGCAAAAATCAGGTGTCAGTAATTATGAGCAATTAAATGTGATACTAACGATGATTTTCGAGGTGCGGCACGGCTGAGATGAGCTGCTTCGCAATGGTCCAATTGCCAATACCGGAAGAATTTGCAGCAGGAACTGACGTTGTACCACTATTGTTACAGGCGGGGTTTGCCTGGGTAGCTGTCCAACGTTCAGCACGTGAGTAGCCGCCATGTCGTTTGTGCCACTTGATCCCTTCGTCAGCTCGTAGTCAACCAGGGCCTGTTTAGGGAAACCGGACATCTGTTTGAGCTTTGTCGTCGGTCAGTGACTCAGTGTACCATTCACATGACCTTCGATCCGGGATCCACAGCCTCTCGGGGCGCTACCGACGGACATGGGGTATGTGCTACAGGCTTCCGGGGCGCAACTTTTAGGACCATAGGATGGGTGATTTCGAGGACATTTGAGGTGCTACCGGTGGACATACAGTATAGGGAGCAGCCGGGGTCCTCGCCGAACTGCACTTGATTGTGTAGGGTGAATATATCAAACTGGCTTATAAGCCTAAAAATGTGATACATCCAGTGTCCAGCCTATCCATTCAGTCCATTCAGTGGTGATATATCATCTGTCCATCCATATACACAGCCGCATTTTTCGCATTTTTGAAACTCAGCCATTTGTCATTCCAGCATATGTTATGACTGGCTTCCAAAAGCAGAAATTCACAAAACATATCCCATTTTGGTCACCTCCTCATGTCAGGCCTTCCCACACTATTCCCACACATCATATTTCCGCATTTTTCAGCCACACAGTGTGGGAATTACCCCACAACACCAAAAACATTGCTCAATTTGGTCACCCCACAATATCAATTATTCCCACACCCTTCCCACATCATTGCAGCTTCACCACCACACCACAATAGCTCCCCCTTCATATATAAGTAGTAGTTTAGTATATATATGTATAATATTATATAATAGACCGCTTTTTTTGTCTATTTGTGTGCCTGCTCCTCCTCCAGGGCCTTTTCAAAATAGGGTAGGGTACAGAACATTTTCGCACTTTTGCCCCTTTGATAGGGGTGTGTTCTATTATATTCAGAACATGTTTATGAGCATATATGAGTAGATTCCCATCTTTATTTCACCCTCTGAAGTGTCCTACATCAATAGATATAGCACATATGCAATAAAACACAGAATATGTTCCTATTTAATTATTTCTAGATGAACAGACTTGGAAAATTTATTTCCAGCATCTATTCAACAATAGGAACAATGTATCAGGAGCCCAGGACCATAGGATACTCCCCTGTTGCATGGTGTGCCCCCCTCTCCTGGTGGTTTACCCCCTGTGAATTTTTTTCCTGTAGGACCGGACCTCAATTGAGGTAGGGGGTCTATTTCTATGTATATTTGAGGTAGTTCTATCATATAGCTGACCCAGGACACACATAGGATCCTGCTACAGGAACAAAAACATAGAAAATCGCATTTTTGACACTTTTAATGTTTTTCAGTGTTTTATACTTGCACAAATGACCAGCCCTGCTCATATATAATTAGTAGTATATTCACACATATGTTCTATGCCAAGGATCAGCCCTACATAGGGTGCAAATGTGATATATGATGTACAGGGGGTATTTCTACTGATAAGAAGCCTACATAGTATTCAAGCCTGTGATAAGTGATCAAAGACCTGGGGTACATCCTATATATTGCCCTGAAGATATATTTGAAGTTTTAGAAAGATCCATCAAGGACTGACTGAATGACAAGTAAAATCACATATGTGTGAAAAGTGACAATTGACATCTTTTCACACAAAGTTACATTTCTATATGGTACAGCTCAAATATTTCATTAAAAATATGTAGGATACATTGTAAACTACTAAAGGAACCTATACTACATACTGCCCTGAGGCTAGAGGGTGGTAGAAGGAATGTGGTATATATCTGAGTTGACCCAGCATTAAAGTCCAACTACTGCCCAACTGACCATTTTCGATGTTTTGGGTATTTGAACTTTCCCACACTCAATTCCTTATCTATTTCACTTCCTCAGCACTCAATTCTTGTTGGATTGTTCTGTACATTTAGGCTTATGATACTAAATATATTTGACATCTACTCCAGGTGTCTGATTATTAAATTTCAATGTATTGAAAGTATGGGCTCCTTATCAGTAGAAATAGCAAGCATTCACACTAACTCAAACCCCTGGCCTATTTTGAGCTGATCCTTGTCACAAAGAGCAAGTATATATACTATAATAATGATATATGAACAGGTTGTATTATTTGTGCAAGAATAGGATACTAAAAACATCAAAAGTGTCAAAAATGCGATTTTCTATGTTTTTGTTCCTGTAGCAGGATCCTATGTGTGTCCTGGGTCAGCTATATGATATAATTACCTCAAATATACATAGAAATAGACCCCCTACCTCAATTGAGGTCCGGTCCTACAGGAAAAAATTTCACAGGGGGTAAAACACCAGGAGAGGGGGGCACACCATGCAACAGGGGAGCACCCTATGGTCCTGGGCTCCTGATACATTGTTCCTATTGTTGAATAGATGCTGGGAATAAATTTTCCAAGTCTGTTCACCTAGAAATAATTAAATGGGAGCATATTCTGTGTTTTATTGCATATGTGCTATATCTATTGATTTAGGACACTTCAGAGGGTGAAATAAAGATGGGAATCTATTCATATATGCTCATAAACATGTTCTGAATACAATAGAACACACCCCTATCAAAGGGGCAAAAGTGCGAAAATGTTCTGTACCCTACCCTATTTTGAAAAGGCCCTGGAGGAGGAGCAGGCACACAAATAGACAAAAAAAGCGGTCTATTATATAATATTATACATATATATACTGAACTACTACTTAGATACAAGGGGGGACCTATTGTGGTGTAGTGGTGAAGCTGCAGTGAGATGGGGAGGGTGTGGGAATAATTATAATTATGTGGTATTCCATATTGGGATGATGTTTTGGGTGTTGTGGGGTAATTCCCACAGTGGGTGGCTAAAAATGCGAAAATGTGGAGTGTGGGAATAATGTGGGGAGGCCTGACATGAGGAGGTGACCAAAATGGGATATGTTTTGTGAATTTCTGCTTTTGGATGCCAGTTATAACATATGCTGGAATGACAAATGGCTGAGTTTCAAAAATGCGAAAAATGCGGCTGTGTATATGGATGGACAGATGATATATCACCACTGAATGGATAGGCTAACCACTGGATGTATCACATTTTTAGGCTTATAAGCCATATTTGATGTATCATTCTAGCACTATGGCCTGTTGGAGTGGTACAGGAACTTCAATTGCATCCCGTTTGCAAAAGTCTCCTCGGCGTGCCTCGGGGCCAGTGCTTTGGCATCTGTCCTCGATTTTCCTTCCTTTCTTAGTCGTGCGAATGCGACGTCGTAAAGGGCATCGAATTTCGTGAATATGACGATCACTGGGACTGAGGATCAAAGTTGCGAATCAGTCGAACAACAGGTGGATGTGAAAGCTTACTGCTCCCGGTGTCACAGTGGGAGAAAAACCTGAGTTCGGCTTGGGTGAAAGATCTGCTTTCCTCATCCATTGGGATACAGTACCTATGTCAAAGAAGTGAGCCAATGCATGTCGCCAAGTTGACCGATTACCATATAGTGTGAATTCGATCCTTGATATCTGTTTTCTTCGAGCGGTCCACGATAAATGTGTTCACCTTGTCGTACTCAGACTCACCGCCTGCTTCGAAACCGCGTGAATCGTGAAAGATGAATCCCGAGTTATTTTGAAACACCATTTCGTTTTCGATATCGTGTTATCCACGCTGAGAACACGTCAGTTCATATTGCCAACTGATGATAGTATGTTACCTCTCTGGATGCGTTCAGAACAGTGGCATCAATCTGATGTCGATAGGACAGTCATCACTATCAGTATTGTACTAGCATCAGGATACGCACCTGTTCCCCAGCGCTATTGAATATTTGGGGGTTCTCCTTGGTGTTGCAAACCCTCTTTAGGATAGTTGTTTTTCCCGCATTGGCTCTTCCTATGATGAGGATTCGAATGCGATTGATTTTCTCTTTTATCTCTGAAGGATCCATGGATGAAGGTAAATGATGCTGGGACTGAGCGATGAGAATTGTTCAGCGCTGCGAGTAGGCTTTATCATACTAACCACTGGTGCGAACGCCCTCAGGCTAATGCGGTGGGCATCATGTACCACATCCGGTGACGGCATTCCAGATGGGCTTCTATTTGATTACCATTTGGTGAGATGAATTTTTACCCGGCGCACCTGATCATTCTCTCCACATAAATCCACCGTCAACGTTGCTTCCCGTGTGAAAGAGAGCCTTCCCTAGTGACTTTCCATCAGCATGGTCAATTTTTTTCACACCTCAACGGTTTCCTATCCTCTTCACATCTCTGGTACCCAACTCCATGATAAGTAAGCAAAATGCATGCCACTCTTGTCAACAAAAACGACGTGCGTTGGATGTGACAATGTTTGAAAGGTTGGTAGACTTACTAGACTTCCAGAAGCCCTCATCATATCGATACACTATGGATAGAAGTCATGAAGCTACGAAGGCAAGCTGCCTTGATTGGTCCATTGGTTAAGTCTTCATGATGCCAACGGCCTGGGCTACGATACTCACCCGCATCTCACTCAGCGTTAAGAAAGATTATAGTGCACTCTATGCTGCCAATGGAGTTGCTGACCTTGCTGCACAGCCTCATGGAGATGATGTCCTTGGGGGGCAATTTGACAAGGCTATCGAGTTGTACTCTGTGGCAATCGACCTGGATTTTGCCACTGATACCGTCTTTGCAAACCGCAGTAAAGCTGGGTCGGACAAATGTTATGGGAGGATGCACTCCATGATGCGGAACAGGTGCAATTACATCTATTGTTTCGTATCATTGGATGATCATTCTGGTGATGCGCAGGATATCAAACTCAATCGCTCATCTTACCTTGGATACCACTTGAAGCATGCAGCGCTCATGGCACACAACACTATGATGAAGTAGTCGAGGCCTTCCAGGTCATGCTCTCCAAGTTGGGCAACGCTCCCGACGCACAAGTACGAGGCACGAATGCATGCATCAGAAGACTTGACTCCTTCTCCAGGGCTACGCTGTTATAGTTCTCGCGTGCAAGGCCCACTCGACAGTCATTTTTTGCTCGTCCGTCCCTGGGATCGGCGTCTCCTCGAGCTGCCTGAATTTGCAGACGATATGCTGAATGTGGATGATCTGACCCCGCCCGTGTCTCCGGACCAAGATTCACCTGACGGGCCCTCAAAAGGGCAGGGCCTAGTTGATTCGGAACCAGACGAGCGAGCGTTATATTTGATTGTTCGCCTTGGACAAATTTTTGGCGTGTGTTTGCTAGGCAGGAAATACAAGGGAATCGCGTCAGATCGTGATATCATTGCACAGGTCATAGATGTCGCATCTGTTCACGACATCATGGACATCAGGACACTTGATATATTATAGCTGAATATACGCATTTGTGATGGAAGAACACAGTTCTCTCAGGAGTTTTCATTCTCTATATTAACTTCTTTACATACGTACGCCAGGTCATTGTACCCTTATCTACGGTATCTGACTACCGCAGGACGAGATCGAAACGGCCGGACCCTCTAGGGTCAACCCAGCCATGGGACAGGCATAGATGAATAATGGTGAGCAGAACAGGATGCCAGGCTATAGGTCTCGTGAAGGATATTCAACACTGTCTATGAGATTATACATGTCGGTAACATTGTGCCAAGAACGATGTCCCAGTCGCAGATCATGTGATGATACATCCATGATCGTGCTCATCGGGGCTCAAAGATTTTTACATCAATATTGAGCACTGCAAAATGTTGAACAACAGCAGAGTCTGATATGGCCTAGAATATGCCAGAGCTTTCAAGATGACACCCTGAGCACTGTCGAAGGGTGAAGAACAGTTGGTCTGTGTTAGTCCCACTATTCATGAGTGCAATGTGTATTGTTTATATCAGAGTAAAACAGACATGCAGAACAATGCGATAATAGAGAAGTCCTTCATGATCCGGCCCAGCAGCAAAAAGGAAACCAGCTTTTACCCGGGATCGCCAAAGCAAGCACTGAGACTCTTGGGCTGCATCCCATACTCCTGCAATTTGGAAGTCGAAAGTATGGACAAGATAATATTCCAGTGAGCTAAGCGCATGCCAGTTTCATGAATGAAGGTTAGGAGGAATGACATACCGCACTGGATGCCATCTATAAAGTAAGGCGCGATGGGTGGGAACGCTCTAGCCACCTCGCGTGGACGCCACGTTCTGCCACATGGTTTGCGCTTAGCTCGCTAAAACCTCGATTTGGAAAGTCGCGTGGTTCTTTTCGAGTGCTGACGATTCCTGTGCACCGCACATCCAGCGTTGCGCCGTTCCCTTCCGCACATGTCGAATTTTGTTCCGACGGACAGGTGAGTTCCTGTCACTATAAGCTGACTTGCATTGTGTGATCAGTGTTGACAACCACTCACCATTCTGTAGCTCTCAACAGCCTTCAGGCTGCACACCACTGCCTTCTGTCACTGCAGTGACATCATCCGAGTCCGACGTGCAATTCTCTGCTTTGTCGGACGTCACGTGAGTCATCTTATTTTATTTTATTTCGTCTAATGAAATAAAATGTTGAAAAACACCCCTACTGCAGGCATCCCTGCACCCAGGTGTTGCCCCCCTTCTGCAACCCCCAGCATGGCTATGCTGTCCTACCACCATCTTTGCCTTTCTCTCGCACCACTAACTGGGAGGCCCGACTACGTGACGACTGCCGCAAGCAGTTTCACGCTCGACTCGAGTGTCGAAAGCTCAATGATCCTTACAGTAAGATAGCCTGTCGAGAACGCACTCACGCATTGGAGCAGTATATCCATGATGTCTCCAAGAGCACTGCAAAGATACGACAATCCATGGAGAGGAGCAAAGAGGAGCATGAGCACTGGATGAGGAAGCAGGAGAAGAAGTTGCAGAAGATTGTTGATGTTCGTCTAGCAAAAGAACAGAGGGAGAAGGATTGTGCAGATCAACAAGACTGGCAAGAGTTCATTAGCAGTTAAAGGGCATGGGCAAGTTGTGAGGCCCAGGTTAAGCAATTTGATGAGAGGCTCAGGGAGGGACCACCACCAGGTTGGAAGTTGCCTCAAGGCTGGACATGTTCTCTTCCACCCACATGCAAACTCTTTTAGGTTTCCCTTTGATTGCTTGGTACTTTGATTATGAAATAAAAGAATCTTCAATGAACAATGCTCATCTTGGAGACAAGAGAGATTGGGAGATGAAAGACAGAAAATTGTGAAATAAATAAATGGAAGGACAGGGGGATGGGAGAACGGGAGAACAGGGGACGGGAGACGGGAGACGGGAGACGGGAGACGGGAGACGGGAGACGGGAGACGGGAGACGGGAGACGGGAGACGGGAGACGGGAGACGGGAGACGGGAGACGGGAGACGGGAGACGGGAGACGGGAGACGGGAGACGGGAGACGGGAGACGGGAGACGGGAGACGGGAGACGGGAGACGGGAGACGGGAGAACAGGAGAACAGGAGGACGGGGGGATGGGGAAATATGAGACGGGAGGCGGGAGAATAGAAGAACAGGAGAATATGAGACAGGGAGAACTATTAAATTATACTATAGTACAAAATGTGAGACTGATTCCTCTGCCAGCAGGATTTTTGCAATGTATGATAATTTTTATTAATTATAAAAGTATACAAAAATTCAAATTCAAATTATCTCAAAAATACAATATAAATCAAAACCTGCTATGATTATTAAGAAGACAAGGTGCCGCAGGCACCTTGAGCAGAGCGCGAAGCGCTCTGCTGCCTTCCTGTGCCGAAGGCACAACGGGTGTGGACTAGTCTACATCAGGCTCAGCACGGCTTGAGGTTTAAATATAAGTTTGAGGGTTCAGGGTGTTCAGCCTCGTGACCTGGGCGTCTAGCGGGACACGAAATAGCTTGAGGTTGTCTGTGCAGCTTATATCCAGACCCCAGAACGCCCTACAGCAAATCCATATCGACTGTAGTCAACACCATCTATCACCAGCAGAATGGCAGAAGCAGCGCAGCCCATCGTTCGAATCACCACACCCAGTCGAACATTTCAAGGTCATGATGATAACGTCTTGGGAATTGCAGTCTTCCCCGATGGACGCCGTATGGTGACATGCTCACACGACAAGACACTTTGTCTGTGGAACCTAGACGGCGCTGTGTTGAAAAAAATGGAGGGACATCGTGGCGAAATACAAACAGTTGCGATATCGAGAGACGGGCAATTGATAGCGAGCGGCGGTTGGAGTGGGGAGGTCATTGTCTGGAACAGAGACGGCGAAGCTCTCACGGAACCCATCAAAGTCCACTCCGAAGAGATCCTGTCGCTCGACTTTTCTCCAGACGGTGTAGTGCTGGCAAGTGGCTCATGGGATAAGACAACGGAGCTCTGGGGCGCAGAAACATGGCAGGTGCAAGGAAATCCAATCAATTGTCGCGAAAGGGTGTACTGTGTTCGGTATTCCCCGTCTGCTGAACATCTTGCAATCGCGACAGAAAAGAATATCCAAATAGGGAATCCAAACACCAGGGAATGCATCGCAAACTTCGAGGGTCACGCTGTGTTCAATGGAGCAAGGAATATTTCACTCGCATGGACGCTCGATGGCACACAGCTTCTCTCCGGGGGAGATGGGAAAGATCCCACCATACGGGTGTGGGATCCATCTACCTGGATGCAGGTCGGTGAGCCCTGGATTGGTCATACTAATGTTATCTATTCCATTGCCATGGACCCTACTGGCACCCTTGTCGCGTCCGCATCAGGGGACCACCAAATTCGCCTCTGGCGGCTTTCAGATCGACGAACCATCGCCATACTTGAACAGTTATCGTCTGTCTTCGATGTTACCTTCTCCACCGATGGCAAGCACATCCTCAGCGGAGGTAAAGATGCGATGATTTCAAAATGGGCAGTACCCGATGATG
Source organism: Suillus clintonianus (assembly GCF_016758775.1). NCBI lineage: Eukaryota > Fungi > Basidiomycota > Agaricomycetes > Boletales > Suillaceae > Suillus > Suillus clintonianus. Next base: position 12,895 of record NW_024539407.1, read on the forward strand.
CTTTGGTGGAGGTCACTCCCACTGAACCGGTGTCAGAGGTAAGCTCGTGTTCATTTTCCGTCTGTTCATCATTTTATCTCGTCTCCAGGACACATTGCCGGAGGATGCTTCGAAGGAACAGGTGACAAACAATGTGGGTTTCCGTTCGTTCTCTATTTGTCTTTGCGTTAGCCCTCAATCTTGATACCAAGGTTCAAGAGTCTGCTTGCGAAGCATGTTTCCGCCCTTCACTCTTTTAACGCAACCTGACCATGTGTGATGCAGATCCTCACCATCAACACGGCAGCCCATAATGCATGTATAGCTGGGGACTTGCTTGATGCTGACAGGCTGCTCACTCAAGATATCGACGCTCATGCCAACGACTGCAACGCTCATGCCAATCGCTCATTTGTGAAGTCGCGAAAATTCGACTGGGACCGCGCACTCGATGACGCACTCGAGGTAAGATACACTAGTACCGTTCCATTGTGACCTCTATAAAGAGGCTAACCTACATGGTGGCGTAGAGCATCAGGATTCAGCCTTCCTTGACGGGCTGTATCTCCATGGGCATCGCCCTTTGCGGGAAAAGGAAAATCCAGGACGCGATGAAGGCATTCGACCTCGCGTTCATGTTCGTGGACGCAGATTTGAAAAAAACACATTTTCTCCTCTTGATTAAGGTCCGTCAAATTTGTCTCACATACTTACTCCCTGCTTCATGATGGCTCTCAGGCCATCGCCCTTTTTAATGGAGATCGACATGACGAGGCAATTCTGCGCGTCCAAGAGCTATCTACCACTTGTCCCAATGCCGATACTCTTGCCTGTGGTATCGTGGAAGTGAGTGTTCTTGATTCAGTCCAGATTCATGCCGTTGACAATGATTTTTGCAAATTTCGCACTCCAGACATATCTACACGTCCAAGTGGGAATGAACGCCTTAGATGGGGCACGTCACAACGATGCTGCTGATCACTTCACTGCTGCTGTCAATGCTATCGGTTTCTCGTCTATTTCGGCCATTTATTCTAGATATGATATATTTGTGGTGGTATGTTGATTGTGATACAACTGCAGGTCTTTTTTTTAACGGCCAACTGTGTGTTTTGTCCAGCTATTCGGGTGGGACCTCAAGTCCTTGTGGCAAATTGCACACCAGAATTGGTGTCATACGCTCCTTCTGGCAGGTAGACTTCCAGAAGCCCTCAAAGCATACCGATACATGATGGATAGGGCTGATGGGGCTACAAAAGCACGCTGCCTTGATTGGTCCACTGGCAAGTCTTGGTTATGTCAATCGGCTACAATGCTCACCCGCATTTCACTCAGCTTTCAAGCAACATTGCAGCGTGTCCTATGCTGCCGCCGGAGTCGCCGATCTCGCTGCAAGCGGGGATGCTGCCCTCGCCGCGAATGATTATGACAGGGCTATCGAGCTGTACTCGGTGACGATCAACCTCGATTTTGCAACCGATACCGTCTTCGCCAACCGCAGTATGGCGAGGTCGGGAAAAATGCTGTGGGACGATGCACTCCTGGATTCGGAAAAGGTGCGATGACAGCCATCGTTTTGTATCCGATGCTGATTTTGGGGATGCGCAGGTCATCAAACTCAACCCCTCATCTTACCTTGGATACCAGTTGAAGCATACAGCGCTTCATGGCGCGCACCGATATGATGAAGCAATCAAAGCCTTTCAAGTCATGCTCTCCAAGTTGGAAAATGCACCCGACACAGAAATCACAAGTACGCCCTGAATCACACACCTTTTAACATGGTTGACCCTTTATCCAGACTTGCGTCAACAGTACATCAGTCCACCCGAAGCAGAAGGTGCCATTCAAGAGACCATTAATGCTCACCTTGATAACGCCCCCCATCGTCTATTTAACACCTTCACTGGGCGTTTATGCAATCGCGAGGCACATATATATGCCTTCAAAACGAGCACAGAGTACAAGGAACTTTTGTCGCGCACAATGAAGCATGCAGACCTTCAATCGGAGCGCATCCAAGATGCGGTAGCGAGGTACTTCCGTTATGTCATGCTATCGCACAGGTGGGAAGGGACGGAGCCCCTCTTGCATGACATCCAGGGCAAGGCGGTGTACGACTTGGATCCAGTTGGTGGCATCGCGAAATTGCAGTCATTTTGTGAAACTGCTCGCGATACGGGGTATCGTTGGGCGTGGATCGATACATGTTGCATCGACCAGACTAACAATGTTGAGCTCCAACAATCGGTCAACTCCATGTTTATCTGGTATCGCCACTCAGCACTTACCATCGTCTACCTGTCGGACGTTCCACCGTCGTCGCAGCCTGGCGCACTCGCAAGTAGCGCTTGGAACACGCGAGGATGGACGGTCCAAGAATTCCTGGCCCCAAATATTGTCCTCTTTTATCAGAAGGATTGGACCCTATATCTTGATGATCGCTCTCCCAACCACAAGGATTCCGTTGCAATCATGCAGGAGATGGGAGATGCGACGGGCATAGATTCACACACCCTTGTGGCATTCCGTCCAGGGATGAGAGATGCTCGGGAGAAACTCCAATGGGTGTCTACGCGTGTCACTACCTGGCAGGAAGATATCGCATACTCATTGTTTGGTATCTTCGGCATCAACCTACCTGTCATTTATGGCGAGAAGAAGCAAAAGGCACTCGGGAGGCTCTTGCAGGAGGTTGTAGCTCAGTCGGGTGACATCAGTGCTCTTGACTGGGTGGGACAATCATCCGAATTCAATAGCTGTCTGCCGGCTGACATCACTTCATACAAAGCTCCACCATACACCCTGCCATCTCTGTCCGAAGATGACATTCAGACGTCAATCTCTTCACTCCGACATGCTGCGGCTGAAAATGTGGCTTTGAAACTTTACGCCCAGCTTGACAACCTGAACGCTCCTCGTTTCGGAAGCTGCAGACTGCATCTTCCTTGCATTGCATTCCGTGTCACGGCAGTGAGTCGGAGTCATGCTCGAGACCAGGAGACATACATCACGTATGAAGTCAAGGCAGACGGGCTTCGTGACCTGCTAATTACCACAAAAGACAAGCTGATTTCATCCTCGCGGGCAATTGCCACTCGGCAGACATTCTTACTTGTCCGTCCGTGGGATCGTTATCTCATCGAGTCGTTTGACTCTGGAGACAACGCACAGAGCGTGGAGGAATCCTTTGCGCCTGGGTCTCCTAAAGAGCATGGGTCGGTTGATTCCGAGTCTCAATCACGAGCATCACGATTGATTGATCGCTTGCGGCAACCTCTCGGTGCATTTTTTGATTCGCTTGGCAGTTCTTCTGGAAAGGAGGGGCAGCCGGAGCCAGTTGATTCTGATTCTCACTTACGAGCATTGCGATTGATGGTTTGCCTTGGAAAGCCTTTCCGTGCATTTTTACTGGCACAGCAGCGCAGCGGAGAATATAAGAGAGTCGCAACGGACCGCAATATTACTGCCCAAGTCAAGGACATGACTTCTGTTCGCAACATGATAGATGTCAAGACAGTAGAGATATTATAGTGGTTACTTTATTTTGAAGCACAGACGCCATTCCGATTTATGGCATGACTGCTACTACTTTATTTTGGACTCGGTGTATATACATATGGTGGCTCGAGCAGCAGCAGTCTGCTAATGCACTGGCACATAGTCGTATGCTTATCAACAAATCATCATCGCGATACGGGCGACCCATGAATAGTGGTAGTCAGAGTGAACGATTTTGAGACGATTCAGCGTGCGATTCAGAAAACGATTTCGGACGCTGATAATCGGATTTGACGTTGAATCGCGTTGAATCGTCGAAGCGCCTCTGGAGGTGCTTCACGCGATTCTGAATCGGATTTTGGACTGTAAACAGCTGCATTTCTCTTATTTAAAAATACAAATATCTAATTAAATATACTTGTCCTGCAAATAAGCACCTCCCCCTCCACACTCAAGTAGCATGGCACCCAGAGGAAAACACGTCCAACGAGCATCTCCGCTGAAAGCCCGTAAAAAAGCGCCCGTTAAAAAAGGCAAAAAAGCGCCGCCAATGGGTACCAAGGTCGAAGTCGGAGATACCGCGGAGGCTATCGAAAAGGTCAAGGATGAGAAAGATGACGAGGAAGTCCCTGATATCGAGTGCGTGAAATATATCAGAAACATAGTACATAACTCACCTTAGGAGCTGCCAGTTGGACAGATACTTTGACGTGGTCCCTCGTTAGCGCTGTGACATCTGATGACACCATCCGAAAAGGATTGTACCCTGAACCAGGTGCGAATGCATCGACGAAAAACGGAGGAGGCGCAAAGAAAACAGAACACCACTGGGCACTCTGCAAGGTTCTGTTTGATGGCCATGCGGAGTATGGCAGTGCATTCGAAATTGCACTTGGCAACCTGAAAGAAAAAGGCCTGCGACAAGCATGGGTTCGAAAGATCAAAAACCGAATGCAGATGTACGCCATCGTTTGGTTCTGTGATGTTTTCATACTGACCTTTTGGCAGCTTAGAACGAAAAACCCTTGTCTATGTCAAGGAGATGGGAACAACAGGAGCTGGCATTGAGCGTGAGGAAGATATCGACATGAGTCAGGTGAACAACTTTACCACAAGATGGGGTAAGTACCACTAACTCGGACATTGTTTTCCGTACTGAGACAACTTCGCCAGCACAAATTAAAGAAGAATTTCCGTGGTTCTTCGAGATGCGTGCTCTTGTCGCCAATCGTCCTAGTCGGATTCCTACCGGTGTTGGTAATGCAGATTCGGCTGCCGACTTTTCAATTTTGTTACCGAATGATGGCGAAGAATTTTCCGAGTCGCTGAGTGAGCCCTGCGGGATTATCTGATGTAGAGCCTGATGGAGATGCTTCTGTGGCTAGTGGCGAGGACACGAAACCCCCAAAACACCAGCGGTCAACAAAGATCGAAGATCTCGCTGACGAAGATTGCAAGCCTGCGAAGAAGTTAAAGGTTACAACGAGCACCAAACCATCCAAGACGAAATCATTCCTAGACAGGTATGCCGAAGTGGCTGAGCAAGAAGAGCTGACTGCACAGAAACGGGCTGATGCACTCACAGCCAAGGCATCACTTGCTGTTGTCAAAGCAAAAGCCAAGGCCCAGATCAAGCTGGAGAAGGAGAGACGCGAGACGGAGAAGGAGAGGAGGAAGACTGAGTATGCATTGAGGAAGCTCGAGCTCGAGCATCAATTTCGAATGGCTCAATTGCCTCGCATTGACCAGGCTGGCCCTTCACAAGCACACTATCGAACAAATGATTTCCTCTCCGATGATGATCCATATGGACTTCCAATTCTCCCGCAACCAGAGAACTCTGAGGGGGGAAGTTCAACTAGCTACCATTACTAAAATTCTGAACGACGACGAGCTCTTTTTTCTTTGTATTTGAATAGTGCTCCTTTCAGCTGCTCCCGAAACCTTTTTGCTGATTTTAAACGCTGCTGCCGTCCATTTTGTGCAACTTCGAAAGGGTTATCTTCTGAATCCGAAGATGACGAGAGACCCTCCTCGATGAATGGATCACGTGTCGGTGCATCATAATCATCCTCCGCCAGCTCATCCGCCTCGCACATCATAGCAAAGGCATGTAAAGTAATGCATGCCACGGTCCAGTATGTGGCAATCCGGTGAGTTGCTTCGTCTCGGATATTGACACGAATACCTTTGAGCGAGTGAAAACGCCCCTTCAGGTAGCCAATGGCATGTTCAGATCGAATACGAACCATGGAAACATGGTTGTTAAACACCCGATTATCAGGTTCCTCCCGTTCCGGCATTTTATAGGGTGCTACCACCCAGGTTTGTATCTGGAGCTCGATGGTTAGTCTAAGCAAATAAATGTGACAAGCTCTTACAGGGTATGCGGAGTCTGCCCAAATGAATTCCCCATCTTCGAGTATGTCGTCGTGGTTCTGAGCAATGAATGTCTCTTGCCAAGCACTAGCATCGTGAGTGCTCCCAGTATGCCCATAGCTAAAATCAATAATTCGGAGATTTGGGAGCGAGACGATCTATTAAAATAGTCAGCTCAAATATATTCTCGGATGAAATTAAAATTAAAATACTTGAACATTCAATGAATAATTTGATTTTCGGTCAAAGTAGCTTTCTCCGTACCAATGAGGACGATCGTAAAGAGGAATGAGGGTGCCATCAACAAGGCACCACCCGTTCCTCCATGCACGACAGGAAGTGAGCTTCAACCCAGGACTTTGCAAGTTCTTTTTCAGTCTGCAGTAGGGAATCGAAACAGCAGACTTGCGGAAAGATGGGCGAAGGACAGCTGTCATGACTCTGCGGGTGATGAGGTGGACAGTTCCTTTGCCAAGCCCAGCCCAATCCTGCAATTGCCTGCATGCTAGCCCCATTACCGTTGTGTCCGAATCGATATAGTGTGACCGCGAGCTGGTCAGTGAGGGGAATTTGTTCATTCTGGGACTTGTTGGTGAACACTGGATCAGATGCGAGTTCGGTGCAGATTTTGTCAAAGGTGTATGGGGAGACTCGAAGACTCTCGCGAAACTTGTCAGGACGTTGTGGCTTCAGCACGTCTAGCACATGGCGCATCTGAGACGGGCCACGAGGAAGCTGAGTGCGAGCCATCTGGTAGCGGTGTGAATAAGAATCCCGAATGAATTCGCGGACAAGCTGGCTGAGTTGTGCCTTCAGCAGTGGGTGCACTGGCAGCAATGTTGTCATTCGTCGAGCTCGTCATCAGCATCAGTGCCTGAGGTAGACTGAGACTCAGATACTGCAGATTCAGAGTCTGTGTCCGAGTAAGTGCTCGAGTCAAGCCCTGACACAGTACTCAAGCTGGATGGATCTGAGTATACAGACGAGTCATCTGAAAATTCATTGGAGTCTGAGCCAGAAGACGAGGAAATGGTGCTGCTGCTGGGGGAACTTGTGTCGGACATACTAGTATCCGAGTCAAGGTCTGAAAAGGATGTTGACACTAGTACTGAGTCTCCGTCCTCGAGAACAGCATCCAAGCTATTGAATTCATGTTCTGTAAGGCTTTCGAGCCTCCGTTGGCGACAGCAAGCAGATTGTGCTCGTTTTTTCATTACCTGCAATGCAAACATAATTAGATTCTGTACTTGCACTTGCCTTTGTGTCCAGTCGCGGCATCTTGAGTGGTCCGAGGTAAGGTACTTAGCATACACACATATACACGAGAATCACAGTTGAAAATCCAGTCAGTCGCTATGGGGTGTTCAAAGCAACTGCGATTTTCACACGATTTTCGCATTTTGAATCGTTCTGTAATCGCACGCTGAATCGTCTCAAAATCGTTCACTCTGACTACCACTAATATGTGATCTGTTGATTACAGATTGGATTCACCCAAGTATTGTGTGCCCTCCAAACTTCTCATATCAAAAACTCATCGACCATATTCTGGACTGAAAATGCATCGTCTCCTGTTTGACTCATCTAACCTGTTATAGCCCAGAAGATCCCTATTCGAATGATACTCCAGAAAACTGACGACATACAGCACGACGCGGCGGACTGCAGGTGCGAATTTCAGGACCGAAATGCAGGACCGAAAATATGGTACACCGGCGGGAGACGGGACATTGGATGACTTTCCGTAGGCAAAATATTCCAGATTAGAATATTTCGGAGCCTGAAATACATTTGCAATCACGACGATAATTTAATCTATGCAACAATAATCCCCCGTAGGCTCAGTCAATAGAATTTAGTCCAGACCTCGATGGACAATCTCGCAATGCAGTACCTGCTTCTCAACGAAGACGAGGCAGACTTTTTTGATGACGACGATGGAGCTCAGGTCCTAGCTGCAGCCCTCATTTGTGGGATTGAGGTATCACGACAAGACCACATTGACACCCGAAACCCCCATCGTTTATACCTCTGCCGAGCCCAACTTCTTCCCAATCCTCGCATCAATACCCCTTGGCAGATTTTATACAACAGCCAGAACGATCGAGCCTTTATCACCACTATGGGTATTGATGTAAATACCTTCGCCTCGCTCCTTACCACTGGTTTTGCCCAACGCTGGTACTCGACACCAATCCCACGTGATGACACAAATGTGTTGGGAAATCCACGCATTGATCAGCGCTCGCTCGATGCCGCAGGAGCACTTGGGCTTGTGTTACACTATCTGAGTTCCACTATGCATGCCATCAGCCTTCAGCAAATTTTCGCTATTATCCCCACTACTGTCACGCGCTACCTTAAATTCGGTCTTGAGCTTCTCCTCCTCTCCCTCCGCACCACACGGGATGCCACAATTCGCTGGCTCGAAGGCCCAGAATTTGAACGCTGTAGTGCGCTTGTTGTCGCACGTCACGGGAGACTTGGAGGGGCGTTCGGCAGCATCGACGGTCTTAAATTACCTGTGCAAACATCGGATGATGTTGACATCGAGAATGCGACATATAATGGTTGGCTCTCCGAGCACTTTATTAGCTCGGTGTTGACATTTTCAGCTGAAGGTGAGTTTCATGCAGAATTCGCACTTCGCTCGTTAACTATATGTTGCAGGGGTCATTATTGCTGCAAGGATGAATGCCCCTGGTAGCTGGCATGACTCACGTCTTGCTCACCAAATTTATGCCTCCCTTCGAGACCATACTCCCCCAGGTTACTACGTCGTGGCTGATACAGCCTTCCCACGTGGGACCAACGACATCCAAGGCCGGATCCGCGCACCCCTTAAACAAGGCCAACGTGTTCAAGGGTCAGTTGCTGAGATTGACGAACGCATGGCATTCAATCGAGAGCTCCTTTCTTACCGGCAGACTGCTGAATGGGGGATGCGCAGTCTTCAAGGTGCTTTTGGAAGATTGCGTGTACCACTCGAAATTGCTAACAAAGATTCGCGCGGTGATCTCATCGAGATCTGTGTTCGATTGCACAATCTGCGCGCAATCCGAGTTGGCATCAACCAAATCCGCACAGTGTACCTTACTAATTGGCAGGAGACAGTTGATGATGCTTCCGTCTGGCACGACTTCGAGAATATGTTGTTTTCCGAGCAAAGGCAGAAAGATCGGGTTTCACGTTTCCACGTCACACTGGAGTACTTAGGGTAGATCAACTTGCTTGTTCATTGTAATGCATTCTCTTCAATCGAGGTCTTTGAACATCTACGACGGGGCCGTCATCACATATAGCAATCTCTGGTGGTTCGAAAGACATGAAGAATCCTCACAGGAAGATCGAAATATTCAAGCGGCTTCAAAATCACACGAACCCAAGGCTCTTGCGATCTCCGGTGGTTCGAAAGACATGAAGAATCCTCGCAGGAGGATCGAAATCTTCGAGCGGCTTCAAAATCACACGAACCCGAGGCTCTTCACGCCACGCTGCGTGTACGACGGAGCCGTCATCATGTACTCATCATGCAAGCTTCCATAGACCAAGCAGACTACTCAGGTCCTGACTGCTATCAAAAATCTACAGCGCCAAACTCGTGTGTTGTGGCACATCTATCATTATTGGGTAAGTCACTATCCAAACGATACAAAGGAAGAGATAACAGGCATCGAACTTGTGCGTCGCACTTTTATCATTATTGGGTAAGTATCAGATTGATATAAAGGTCACACCTCTGTGCTCTGTGGCTCACGGTCCTCCTCACTTCTGGGGACTGTAGGCTCTTGGGTGCCTTGCCTACGAGAATGACTCGGACGAACCACAGAATTGAATTTGCGTGGAGGTCCACCACGGGGACCCCAGCGGAAATGCTCTTGTCTGTGAGACGAACCTGCACGAGGAGAGGAGATGGAGTAGTACCGAAATCAGTAGGGGTAACAGCAGTGAACTGAGGAGAAGTTGGAGGATGATCAGACATGTTGGCGAGGGTCTCTGTATCACTGTGCCAGATGACACTTTGGCCTCCATCAGGGTAATAGGTATAACTCGGCTGTTTGGGTTTGTACCGGTGACGAGCATTACGAGAAACTGGGTTGGGATGGACATTGTGAGGAGCTTGGATCGGAGCCGACGCATGCATCTGCATCATCTCCACACGAAGCTTTCCAAGGTCACGTTCACGTTCGACATCGTAGAGTCTGGTGCGTAAGTCGTACAGTTGAGTACGTAGCTGCTCGGTGACTGCATTTGCATCTCGCAGCTGCTGTGCTTGGGTAAGCAGCTGCGTGTTTGCAAGGGATCGGTTGGCACGCTCCTCATCCCGAGCTTGCTGGACAGCAGGGTCAAAGGCCCCGCTGATGCGAGTGAGCAACTCTGAGGCAGCTGCACCTCGGCGGCGTGGCACAGGAGCATCTGCGCGAGTGGCACGAGTGATGGCAGTGTGCTCGATGGGGGGAGTAATGTTTCGCGAGTCATCATGACTGTCATCGGCATCGAAATCCGAGTCATTGAGATCACGAGTACCAGCACGCTCATTGATGAGTGCATCGATCTCGTGGGCACGAGTTACATCAGGTGGACAAACACCATTTCCTGTGGGCTTCGTGGTTTTGACCAACTGAGGTAGTTATGTGAGATGCGGGTGGAAAAACTCGAATGTAAGACTTACTTGTTTAAATTTTGTTTCGAGTGACACGGCTTTACGAGGAGGTCGGCCGTGGCTCCTTGCCCACTCGCTGTACTTCAAATGGATGGCCTGCCAACCTTTCTGGCCCAGAGGGCGCTCGTCTTCGACCAAGTCCAGGAGGACTTGAACATCAGCTGTGCTGTAATTGTTGGACCCACAGGGCCGGCCGTGTTTGGCCACAGCCCTTGGATCATCTTCGTGGTCATCAAGAGCACGTGTGCGCTTCAGAGTGTGGTCAGTATTCTCTTTTTCTTTACCCTTGCTTTGGTTGGCTTTGGCCACAGTTTTGCGACGTGCGCCAGCAGTTCTGACAGCTGGTGCATACCCACGAGCCTCAGCAATCGCCACGGGGTCACGAAGGTCTTTATCTGGCGAGTCGGGGAGTCGAATATGAGCAGGGTTCTGTGTCGAACCCAGAACAAGACGGGACCCAGACAGTAAGGGTGGTTGTTCGGATGCCTCACGAGGTTGGGAGAAGTCAGCAGGACTGGTGAGTCTGTACATCAAGGGTGTAGTCGCACGTTGCTGCACAGTGGTAAGCTCATTTTGCGAAGCTTCGAGAACAATGAACTGACTTACCGCATAGGCCTGGGACATGCGAGCTTCAGGCCACTCTGCTTGAGCTACAGCGTGAGCGATCCCAGGATGGGACAGCCAGTTACCCGCACAATCACGCACAAATGCATTCCCTGCGCCGTCGTAACGCAACTCGGGATTTGATGGGCTCCTATCAGGGACAAACATAGATTGGGAAGGGGGAATGTCAGACATTTGCCAAGGGACTGGTTGTACGAATACACTTACCTTGTGATTGAAAATGCGTTGAATCTATATAGTCCGTGACTTTGTTGAACCGGCCGAAGGAAGGGGTGAGTATTTTCATATGAAAAATGCAAAGTACAAGGACCCTGCACTAGTAGTAACAGTGCGACACGAGCGCGCCAGCCCATGCAGCGATCGAGAGGGAGCCGACCCTAAATACAGGGATGATAAGCAAAATTTCGTCGACGGAGGGCTGAGGATTGGTTGGTGGTAGTAGGCGCTAGGACAGATGCAGTGAGATTAGAGGGACCGGCGGAGACAGCGTTGCCAGGTCGTAGTTTGGCGTAGAGCACCTAGAATTAAAGTCTAAAAAGGAGGGAGAAAGAGGTGTCAACGTACTTGGCAAAACATTGACGGTGCACCTTTGTATGACTGCGAGAGGTGCCACGCACGTTGAGCAAGGCTCATTACGTCAGCGAATATCACTGGCGTAGTGGCCTAAAACGGAATATTCAAGTCTGCAGAGGGGGGGTACCCCCCCTTACAGATTAAGGTTTGAAAACGGGGGGCAAAGAAAATACTTTTGCAAATTGAGCTCAAATGAACAGCGGCATCGCGGCACACCTTCCTAATGTAGTCAAATTTATGATATGATATTCTAATAAATATATTTCGAGCCTACGGAAAGTCATCCATTGTGTTGGCGCACAAACTTCACAAGGGAGTCACTGACAGGACGAATTCGGTTGCTTGTAAATAGCAAGTGATGATCGGTATACTGCCCGAATCTACTCACAAGAAATGCCATTACGAGAACTAGCACAGCTATGCTCCTAGTACCATGTCTTCGCGCGAGGAACCCTCTGACTTTGTGCCGAAGCCAATAAGGCAAATTTGGATATGGTCCCTTGACCTAGAAGCCCTGCCAGCGATCCGCAATCATTGGATGACGTGCATCTCACAATACTACGGCGGAGAGCGGCCAGCTCAAAGAGGTAGCAACCTGCATCGAGATGTCTAAACTTGCGTCCTTTACATCTTCTGGCACTTTTTACTGACGTCACCATTTTTCGTCTCTGCAATCCAGCCATGATCAATGATGCGTGCCAAACCAAGCCAATCATGCGGTAAGTACCTGGAGCCTCATTCTGTAAGGCAAATTTCGAAATGGGTGGGTGGACCCCGCAGACTACGCCTTGTCGGTCGTGCCACCGCGATGTGCCTTAGCTTCATTCGGCGGGGGCCATTTTGGCCAGACACGATAGGCCTGTGCTCATAGCCATAGTATTCATAGCTGTCAATTGTTGGTTGCGCCACAGATTATCATTCTGATCTCTATAAAAGAATGTTGTGAGCAGCCTCCAGAGGGTCCGGGGAACAACGTACCAGCAACAAAAATGTGATTCGTCGGACAGTTGGGAGTAGTACCTCATCAGAACGCCGACATGATGATCAGGACAGCAACTTGACTCGGAAAGGTGAGCAGACGCTATTATTAGACAGGACCCCGCGTGAGCGGCAGCGACGACGCAGCGTAATTTACGCTAGGCGTGGACTCGGGAGTAAAACCGAGTCTTGCCATTAGTGCCACTGCTAGTCAATTTGAACCGAAGTGCCTTCAATTTAGCACGTCGTCTAAAAAGCTGCAACAAACTTAACCTTTCGTGCAGAAATGTAGAAGGTTGCTCTGAAAGTTGAAACGTCGATGGTTTGTTTGCAACTTGTCGAAATGGAGGTTTAACCGGCGAAGAAGGCTCAGCGGGCGTCTAATAATCTCTAATTCGAATCTTCGACAGATACATCTATTACATGCATTGAAGCAAAACGACCAGCGCATCACGAGCCTCTGATATCCACTGCATTAAGGTACCAAGTCATCCACAATTTCTATCTCGACACCTGCTAAACACACAGCAGAATGGCGGATGCAGCGGAACCCACCATTCAAACGATACCCGCTCGAGAGTTTGAAGCTCATACAGATACCATACGGGCAGTCGCAATTTTCCCTGATGGACGGCGTATGGTCACGGGTTCGGTAGACAAGACGCTTCGTCTGTGGGGCTTGAAATCAGGTGTTGTGTTGAAGAAAATGGAGGGCCATCGCAACGCAGTACGAGCAGTCGCGTTATCAAGAGACGGGCACTTCATAGCAAGCGGTGATTATAATGGAGAACTCATTGCTTGGGACCAAAACACTGGCATTTCTCTCACCCAAATCATAAAAGCCCACTTCGGGTCAATCTACTCGCTGGACTTTTCAGCAGATGGTGCACTGCTAGCAACCGGTTCATTGGACGGTACCGTGAAGCTCTGGAGCACCGCAACCTGGAATTTGCAAGGACTTCCGATTGATTGTCATACAGCAGTCTACTGCGTTCGATATGCACCGTCTGGAAAACAGCTCGCCATCGCGACATTCAAGGATGTCCAGATCTTGATTGCAGACACGAAGGAATGCATCGCACACTTCACGGCTCACGCCGTGTTCAATTTTTCACTCGCGTGGATGCCCTCTGGCTCACGGCTTCTCTCAGCTAGCACAATTCTCGATCCCACGATACGGGTCTGGAATTCATCAACCTGGAAGCAGGTCGGTGATCCCTGGATAGGCCATGTTCATCAGGTCAATGCTATTGCCGTAAACCCAACTGGCACACTGGTCGCCTCCGCATCTGATGACAAGCACGTCCGCCTCTGGCGACTCTCAGATCGACGAACCATTGCCATATTTGAGCACTCCGATAACGTGTATTGTGTCGCCTTCTCCATGGACGGCAAGCATATCATCAGCGGGAGTGCTAATAAGAAGGTCTCACAATGGGCAGTACCCGAGGTCGCTTTGCTAGAGGAGTGTGCAGTAGAGGTACATTTCCGTTCATTTACCATTCCTTTGTCATCTCATCTCGTCCAAGGATATGTCATTGTTGGAGGATCCAAGCGAACAGCCGACGAACAACGTAAGTCCGTGCTGCGTTTCCCGCCACTTCGTCTGCTTCCATGTTGACCCCCAATGTTGATGCCAGGCTCACGTTGCTGATTCTACGGCATGTTCCCATTCTTGACTCTTATTACAAGATGTTGATCGTGTTTCATGTAGATGCTCGCTATAGACCCAACGATTCGCGGTGCATGCATAACTGGCGACTTGGCGACTGCTGAAGAGCTTCTAACGCAAGAGATCGACGCTGATGACAACAACTACAAGTCCTATGCTAATCGATCATTTGTTATGGCACGAAAACTCAACTGGGATAGCGCGATTGATGATGCACTTAAGGTATGATACTGTCCCATCCTGACCTCCCTTAAGGTAACCTAACTTTGATGGTCACATAGTCCATCAATATTAAGCCCTCCTCGACAGGCTATATCTCCAAAGGCATTGCCCTCTGTGGAAAAATGCGCTTCGAGGATGCGACGAAAGCATTCGACATCGCGTCCATATTCACCAGAGATGCCAAGACACCTGATCTTCTTTTGATCAAGGTACGTTCATTCTTTCCTACAGAGTCCTTGCCTTATCGTCATTTTCAGGCTATCGCGATTTTCAATGCAAATCAACACGAGGACGCAATGGAACGCGTTCAAGAGCTAGCTGCCGCTTGTCCTGATGCTGATGCGCTTGTTTGTCGTACCGTGGAGGTCAGTATCATACACTCTATCAAGTCCACATATGTTTGACATACATGTATGGACTTCGCACATCAGGCATATCTGCATGTTCAAATTGGAATCAACGCCTTGGATGGAGCGTGTCACGATGAAGCTGCTGACCAATTCACTACCGCTATCAACTTGAGCGTGTTCTCACCTGAATCAGCCATTCATCCCAGATATGAGGACTTTGCAGTGGTACGTTGATATGATGCCACCGAACATGCTTTTCATGCCCAACGCCTAGCTCTTCGGGTGGGACTTTAGGTCCCTGTGGCAAATTGCAAATCAGAAACGGTGTAATGCACTTCTGCGTGCGGGTAGACCTGGAGAAGCCCTCAAATCATATCGATACATGATGGATATGAGTGATGAAGCTACGAAGGCAAGCTGCTTTGATTGGTGCACTGGTAAGTCTTCAGGAATGTCAATGGGCTACAATGCTCACCCGCATATGACGCAGCTTTTAAGCAAGAGTGCAGTACGCTTTATGCTGTCAATGGAGTTGGCGACCTCGTTGTGGTCGGAGATGCTGCCCTCGCTGCGGGCGAGTACGACAGGGCTATTGAGATCTACTCGGCAGCGATCGACCTGGATTTTGCATCCTATACCATCTTTGCGAATCGTAGTAAGGCGAGGTTGGAAAAAATGCTGTGGGAAGATGCGCTTCGCGATGCACAAAAGGTTCGGTGGCATTTATCGTTTTGTAACTGACGCTCATTTTGGTGGTGCGTAGGCCATCGAACTGAACCCTTCATCCTATCTTGGATACGAGGTGAAACATGCAGCGCTTCATGGCGCACAACTCTATGATGAGGCGATCGAGGCTTTCCAAATCATGCTCTCCAAGTTGGACGATCCTCACGAGACAAGTAAGTTTTATCTATCACGCGGGTCAACATGCTTGAATAATATTACTCAACTCTATCCACAGAGCTGCGCCAGCAGTTTATCAGTCCGTCCGAAGCAGATGATGCTATTCGAAAGGTCACATATGACCACCTAGACGACGCTCCCCTGCGTCTACTAGATACCCACACTGGGCGCTTATGCGATAGAGAGGCACAGATAAATGCCTTCAAATCGAGCACGGAGTACAAGAAGCTTCTGTCATCAACATTGAAGCGGGCAGATCTGCGAAAGGACCACATCCAAGAAGTTGTGATGACGTACTTCCGTTGTGTCATGTTATCACATAGGTGGGAAGTGAAGGAGCTGCTGTTGCACGAGGTCCAAAACAAGGTCGTGTATGACCTGAATCCAGTCGGCGGCATCGTGAAGTTGCAGTCATTCTGCAAAACGACTCGTAGTGTGGGGCATCGCTGGGGGTGGATCGATACATGTTGCATCGACCAAACTAACAACGTCGAACTTCAAAAATCACTTAATTCCATGTTTATCTGGTATCGCCAATCAGTCCTCACGATCGTATACCTGTCGGATGTTGCGCCTGCATCAAAGTCTGGCGCGCTGGCAAAAAGCACTTGGAACACAAGAGGATGGACTGTTCCTGAATTCCTGGCTCCCAAGGTCATTCTCTTCTACCAAAATGATTGGACGTTATATCTCGATGACAATTCTCCCAACCACAAGGAATCTCCGACGATCATGCAGGAGTTGGAGGATGCGACGGGCATAGATGCACGAGCCCTCGTTGCCTTCCGTCCCGGAATGAGAGGCGCACGAGAAAGACTTCAATGGGTATCGGGGCGTATCACCACGTTACAGGAAGACATCGCATACTCTTTGTTTGGAATATTCGGCGTCCAGCTACCTGTCATGTATGGTGAGAAGAAGCAAAACGCACTCGGGCGGCTTTTGCAGGAGATCGTAGCTCAGTCGGGAGACATTACTGCCCTCGACTGGGTCGGAAGATCATCCGAGTTCAATAGCTGTCTGCCTGCAGATATCACTTCATACGAAGCTCCAGCATACGCGCTGCCACTTATATCTGAAGACGAGATGCAGAAATCAGTCTCCGCGCTGCGAGACTCCGTGGATATAAAGCTGGCTGTGAGATTGTACGACACACTTGACTACCTGACCGCCCCCCGTTTCGCGCACCGCCGCCTGCATCTGCCCTGCATCGCATTCCCTGTCACAGAGGTCAGACGGAGTCTTCATCAAGACCAGGAGCCATATTCCACATATCAAGTCAAGGCAGACGGGCTTCGTGACTTGCTGATCATCACGGAAGACAGGCTGCCCCAGTTCTCGAAGGCACGGCCCACTCGACAGTCATTCCTGCTCGTCCGTCCTTGGGATCGTCATCTCCTTGGGCTACCTGACTTTGAAGACGAAGATGATACGCAGAGCGATGATGGTTGGACCCTACCCGTGTCCCCCACGCAGGACTCAATTGGTGAATCCCTTGGAGAAGAGGAGTCTGAATCGAGCGAGCGAGCGTTGCGATTGATGGTTCGCCTTGCACAGCCTTTTAGCGCATTTTTACTAGCGCAGCAGCGTGGTGGAGAATACAAGAGAATCGCGTCGGATCATGATATTATTGCACAAGGCAATGATGTTCGTTCTGTTCACAATGATATGATGGACGTTAGGACATTAGAGATATTGTAGCTGTAGCCTGCATGGATACATTTTAGACCGGAGATTTCATATCTTGTACGCACAAATACCCCAAATTGTACCCGTATCGTATGCTTACCCCCTAGGGACTCTCGACATAGATTGCATTTACGCCATACTTGCTCAATGATTCTGCTCGTTCGCGTCAACCGACTCAGACGAGCCCGAATTCAACGACTTGGACTCGGATGTGAGAACGCAACGCGGTCACGTGACTGCGATCGTTCCAGTTCAACTTGAATGGGAAGGTAATGTTGAGCGCTGAGCACCTTTCTGTACGATACAGCAAAGTACTAGGTTACTTGCAAGCAAGGGAGCTACAGGAGGAGGCATAAATACAAAATAAAACGACAACAACAAATCATGTAACAACAACAACAGTGCAAGAACCAGCAGTACAGCACAAGAAAAAATCAAAACGAATAGTGATACCTCAAGTCCTCCAGACCAACCTTCCCCTGTCTCCTTCCAGTCCCTCCGCGCGTCTCTTTTTGAATTCATAGAACCGCGATGTTGCTGCGGCCGAGCCTACGTATGCGAATAATGATCAGCGCCCTTGCATAGCGAGTAAGGGACAAAAAAAGTGAAAACACGCACCTTTCTTTGGCGCTCCTCTTCCTATGCCCATGAACCAAAGCAGAGCTCGCACAGGCAACCATATGATCATCAAAAACCACCCCAACACCACTCGAAGCGGACCGAACGCGAGGATGTTGAGTAGCAAGACGACCAAGCGCAATGGACCGCTACCAGGCGTTCCGTCCGAGACGTAGAGAACGCCTCTCGTGCATTCGATGGTGAAGAAGACAGGAAGGAGGAAAGAAGCGTAGACTGGTACATGCGCCGTTGTGAATGAGTCGCAGTTGAGCGGGGTAAAAGAATTAAGAATCACGTACGAACGTCCCGCATTGTCATGTTGTCACAATATTAAATATTTGATTTTTGCAACCTCGAGGCTGGATATGGGTCCGGTCGAGCAAGTTCGATTTACAGGGCTATAGACACGGAGGCTCGACCGGGATTGATATGGTGGTGCAGTTGTGAGTTACACTTCCGTTGATGATCACAACAGTGGTTCAAGAATCAACAGAAGTCGCCCACAGTTGTCACATTTTCGGCGCTTCCATCATCGACCAAGATAGTACGCGGAGCCCTTCATGTGTTCACCATTCACCACGGCTTTCTTTCGGATGATATATCTAGACATCCCGAACACGTCTAGGCTCATGGGCCATGTAAATTAATAGTAAGGTCGTCGTAATTTTTCAGGACCTTTGGCAGAAGTAGTACATGACGCTTCATACATCTTCCAGCCTTGTTCTAATCTATACATACACTTACAAGCGCTGTTTTTACAGGCGGTCTACAAACGATGTTCAGATCAAAAACCGATAAACGATCAAGCTCAATTCGACACTCACTAACGTTGCCGAGGTCACTGCAAGCCTCCTTGACACGAGCCGTGAGCGTCTTCTCACCCTCACGAACCCAGACACGGGGGTCATAGAACTGCAATCAAACATGAATGACGGGAATGTCAAAGAAGTTAACCTAGCGACCCACCTTCTTGTTGGGTTTGTCTGCGCCTTCGGGGTTGCCGACTTGAGTGAGTAGGTAATCTTTTTTCTTGAAAACGAAGTCCTGGAAGATAGCGGTCAGCCATTGCGTGATCTCAAGGACAGATGGACGATCGTACCCTGATACCAGCGAGGTAAGCGAACTGGGTGTCTGAGTAACCGTTGTATGTCAGCAACTGAATCTGCTGCAAAAGTTGGCACACTCACCAGTGTCAACGTTCATTTTGACGACACCGTTTCCGACTGCAGTCTTGATCTCCTCCTTGGTTGATCCAGAACCACCGTGGAACACGAGGTAGAGAGGCTTCTCGGACTTGCCACCGAGTTTTTGGCTGCTGAAAGCTTGGTGCTTGCCAAGCAATTCAGGCTGGAGTTTGACGTTTCCAGGTTTGTAGACACCGTGCACGTTACCGAACGCGGCGGCAATGCTGAAGTTGGGGCTGATAGCACTCAAAGCAGCGTGAACATCGTAGATGTCCTCGGGTTGTGTGTAGAGGGATGCGTTGTCGACACCAGTGTTGTCAACACCGTCCTCTTCACCACCGGTAATACCGATTTCCATTTCTAGCCAAATTCCGAGAGGTGCCATGCGCTTGAAATACTTCACGCATGTTGCGATGTTCTCTTCTTTTGATTCCTCAGACAGGTCAAGCATGTGTGAAGAGAAAAGGGGCTCTTGGTGCTCCTTGAAATAGGCCTCATCGGCAGCAAGCATGCCATCGAACCATGGCAGGAGCTTGTGGGCACAGTGGTCGCTGTGAAGAACGACAGGCCTATATTTGCGCTGTGATTCAGAAAAAATCTTGATCCCAGGCAAAGATCAGACTCACACGCCGTATGCCTTCGCAACTGTGCGAACATGGTGGGCAGCAGCAACAGCTCCCAGGATGGAAGCTTGCTGGTTGTCATTCGCCAGACCTTTGCCGGCGTAGTAAGCGCTTCCACCCTGAGAGACCTGGAGGATGATCGGAGCCTTGATGTCTCTGCAGAGCTAGAGGTGAGCATGCTGTGAATAACGACGAGTTTGGTACAGACCTTGCGGCTTCCAAAACGGCGTTAGCGGTGGATGAGGAAGTGACGTTCTGGTGGAGTTAAGCTGAAACACAAGGAGACCTAGATTTATTCGGCACTCACAATAGCCTGGTGAAGAGAAGATCGGTTCAGCAGTACTTTACTTCCTGGGGGAAAAGAACTCACGGGAATGGCAAACTATTGAAGTTGAATTGCAAGGTGTTTCATAAAGGTAATATGAGATGAGTCGAGAGCAACGTACCTTGTTCTCCTTTGCGTAATCGAACAATTTGCGAACGTTGTCTCCAGTGAGGACACCAGCCTGCTAGGATGTCAATGGATCTGCTTCCCGGATGATTGAGTTGTACTAACGGGAACGATATCGAGGACACCCATGATGAATCTGCGGGAGAGAGCGGTAATGGTGGATCTGGAACAAGATGGAGATGGCGTCAGAACAGCCTTTAAATGGGAGCGAAGAGGTACCTTATAAGCTACCGATAGCTGTGTAAAGCTTGCCTAGTGAAACGACTTGGAAATCGATAAGTCTTTCACTCGTCCGATATCGCCCATTTTTGGCACGTGGTTTAAGATCGCATCATATCTTCAGTCCATTTACTTACTAAATCCGGGCATGCGTTTTATACCCGAATTCCCGGTTGGCCTCTTGGAAAAACGTTCGATGCATCCAACATACGATTGCATGTCTTTTGGAAGTACGTTCACTTCGGGATCAACAAGAGTGAGAGCATGTCGGCTCGGGTCCTGCTGTCCTACTCCCAGGCAGTACCACCGCCCCCGCTCGTTCCCTAGGCAGAATCCCAAAGTCCCATCCACGTCACACCAAACCATCCCAGGCTAGTCCCACACCGGCAGAATTCAAGCCAACCGGCACAAGGACACACTGAGTTCAATAGGTCTGTCCCTTGGGCCTTGGCAGAAGTAAGCTACGTAGAAGCTAAAATTTCGGACTCGGTCGTGCTCCGATCATAGTGATCAGCCCTCATCGCACAGGTTGCGGCCCCGGCGGTATACTATCACTCTATTTCAGAATGTGAACAAAGTCGCTTTTGATCCGGGGAATCACTAATCCTTGCTTAGTTCTCATCACTAATTGGACCACTGGTAGTGGCCCAGCACTATAGCACCCACGACACGATTCACCACCCGGCACGCACTGCTTCCTCCTAGCTTATCCCTAATGCAGTTATTCTCATCTGTTTGCTTAGATTCAGTATCGGCGACCTAAGTCAGCCATCAACCTGACATACGCCACATTTCCTGTAGACTTGCGGCTAGAGGGTGGACACAAACATACATTCCGTATGGGTTCGTGTGTGGCTTCTCATCACAACTTATTGGGCGTAGTCTGTGAACAGCTCGAATAAATTACAGAGCATTTCCATGAGATGGTATTATTAATGGTACTACTGTATAACATCTATTATGAGAGTCCCGGTATTGCCGTTCCTTCAAACTCTACGACAGTGAACACTATCTTGGTGGAAATAGCAGCGTGGACATATTCTGTGCTTCTTGATACGAATTTTCCGCTCCAATCTGGGCTGGGGTTAACGAGTCATATATTGGGCAAAGC
This sequence comes from Suillus clintonianus, assembly GCF_016758775.1. Taxonomy (NCBI): domain Eukaryota; kingdom Fungi; phylum Basidiomycota; class Agaricomycetes; order Boletales; family Suillaceae; genus Suillus; species Suillus clintonianus. Next base: position 34,634 of record NW_024539407.1, read on the forward strand.
TCGTCCCATGCAGCTGTGTACGTCATCAGTTAAATCAGAGCATAGGATAGACATCGAACAATTACGGGGTATGGGGCCCAGATGCGCCTGAGTGTCTGAGGGGCTTTCAGCCATAACTACAGCGAAACCACTAGTAACAGAGATCAGATTACGGCAGAGTTCTAGAGCGCTCGAGATACTTACGCGTCGAGATGCCAGTCGATGTGACTAGGTAAACGACGAGATCAGTGCTAGTGCTAGATACATCAATGACACAGTGCTTACCAGTGCAGGAACCATGGACCGGAGTTGTCTGTGACCCACCTAATCACCATCTGCTGGTTTTGGAGCCCGCCGGATACTACGTCCCTGCGCACGGGATTGACGTAGTTAAATGAACTATTTCCTGCGCTCTGCACGACATCAAAGCTATGCTATAATCACAGTAAGCAATTGAGTGCCAACTGGTGACGAGATGGACTTACGCCGTGAATATGAATGGGATGCTATGGAGATGCCATAAGATGTATGTAACGTAGTGAATGCACGGGAAACTTACGGGACCACCAACGTTGCTAGTTATCATCGTCAATTCGACGACCTTGTTAGCCCCTAAAACATAAACACTTCCAAGTGGAAGGAGATCGGTTGCAAGTCGTGCACCGCTGAGAATCTGGAGCAGTACGGGCACTGTGGGAGGCTTGTATGTTGCGCCATTGATCGAATATACCCCAACCGAGTTGTTGACTACCATCTTCAAGTTGATGTCTGCATTTCCGTACCCTGGAACCCCAGGTGCACCAGGATTGATGAATGCATGCAAGTTGGTCTCGAGGAGCGGCATAGTACTCTTGGTCTGGTTCGTGGTAGGATCTGCAACGGGTGCACCCTTGTATCGCAAGATAGCAAGGCTCTGGCCGCCGTTGAAGTTCGCGCCTGGAGTATTTGGGAGTGCTCGTATCCAGTAATTGCCGACTGGCTGATTCATGGTGAGCACAGCAGAGTATCGCTGTCCAGCAAGTATCGTAATCGAGTCCACGAGCAGGGGCTCCGTCAGTTCACCGTCTGCTTCGATTACCGTCAAGTTATGGTTGTCGATGGAAAATGCAAAGTTGGGATCGCAAGACATTGCTATAAGGCGTAGGCGATATCGTTTCCCGTACTCGAGATTGACTACCGCAAGCTCACTCGCGGGTCCCCCTTGATATCGGCCGAGACCGTTAATGAGTGTAGAGTTGCCATTGGTACCAATGATATGAGCCAAAACAGGCGCCACCACATGGTACCTATGATCAATCAGTGAGAAGAATGCAATTCACAAACAGCTCCAAAACGTACCAGTCAGCAAGGGTGATGACGGTGCTCTCTGTAAATTCCGTAAGTGAGCGAATTCATGGCTATGCTAGTAAACACTATACCGTCGTCAACGTCGTATAAATATGACAGAGGGTCTTCGGGGTCGTAGATAATCAAAGCCCCACGGAGTCCATCACTAAACGGGTTCGGATCATTTATTGCAAAGTTTAAAAGAATGACATATCAACAAACCACTGTTGCGTCGCGTAGTGGCTATGATACCAATAGGTTCCAGCCTGATTCCGTGCCTCGAAGGAGTGCAGAAAGGAGTGATTTTGCGCAATGGGACATTGAGTGACGAATGAGACTCCATCGGCATAGTTAGTCCCATTCTGATTGATGCCGTGCCAGTGCTAAACAGAGTGGGGTAAGCCTGATGTATGAATACTGAACGGTTGTATACCCACCACGCTGGTGCTCTTGAACATTTCATCGTCAGTGAGTCTGTTCACGACATTTATCGCAAAGTGTTCTCCCTTCAACTATAGTCAGTGTCTGAGGGCCAGATCAAATTGGCAGAAAAGGGACCTTTCTGGCTGCGATGATTGGACCTGGAAAAGTTCCTCCGGCGAGTGTTGCACTATAACAATGATTAAGATGCAACAAAATACACAGTAGATACAAACTCACGAGCGCGTAAACCCGTCTGGGGATATGATTTCATTGGAAATTATAAGGTTGGTCTTGGGGCCTACCGTGTTTGAACGAGAGTTGAGTGGATAGGAATTGGATCGTGAGATGATGGATGCTGCATGTGCTAGATGAAGCCATAGTAGAACGAAAATGACATTAAGAAAGAGCATTATATTGAGTGTAGAGGGAATATATGCAAGAAGCACTCGATAATAAAAGTACTCACCTGAACATGGTGGCTCTTATAGATATCTGACATCTGCTTCTTATCCCAACTTCCGCCACAAGTGGCAAACTTGGCCGTAAAAAGGTTGTAGTCAACGTCAAATGCCAAGCCCCGACTGGTTGATGGTAGCTTTTGGCGCGCAAGGGTACAGCCCGCCACGTCAAGCTTGGCTATAGCACCCATAGGGGAATAATGCAAAGCCGGGACGGCAAGTTCGGAAAGGTAAACTAAGGAACATCACGTTCACTTTCAAGTTGGTAGGTTCTGTCTTGGAAGCACGGGATTCACCAATGATCATTGTTCAACTAATTGAAAAGATGAGCTAGATCAGCCGATTTTCGGAGGGAATTCATATACGTCAATTCAAACCAGCGGTAGAATCCTTGGAATCAGGCTCAATTGTTCGACCTGGATACTCGAAGCCAATGGTACGCACTGCGTGCCCGACGGACCCTGAATAACATGCCCCTGACAAGTGTCCTCAGATCCGTTCCTAGTCATTAGTATGAAACGCACCGGAATTTTGAAATTTGTCTTGTTTAGTCAAGCCCAGATGATTTGAGGCGTGGTATGATTGATCTTGCTCGTTTGGTCAACCAGTACGTGGGGGACAGAGTGGGCGAGCGCAATCATGATGCGTCGAGCAGGTTCTATGAATGTACCCAATTTCAATATGAGAGGCTGCAATTCGTAAAGTGGTGTATTCTGGTCATGGGCCACTGACCTTTGCCGACAAATTAGGATCAATGCATTCAATATGTTTAACTGGATCGGTCCCTTGTTAAGTCCACGCGCGCCGCAATGCATCAATTGTAGTCACTAGTAGCGAGCACCTGTGGGCAACAGCTGTCACACACCAGGAACTGCAATGGTGTCCATGATGGGGCTATACTGGCGGTCCTCCTGTTGAATACATGCCAAGGTGGTATTTGGTTGTTCCATTCTGCACGTATAGGTTTCGGTTGGAGACATGTGCCCGTCGCATCATTGCCTGCACGGACTCGGAAGTCACTTCCGTATTAGTAATAGTTGCCGAACCAAACATTTGTAATTTCTATATTAGGTAAGAGCTAGAGGAAATCGGAATGAGCCGACAGTCTTGCAACGCTTCAGTGCTTGAAGTCAACTCGGTTCTGGACTCGTCGGAAAAGTGTCTCAAAAGGCTTTAGGTTCGGCAAAGCCTGTACTGGACCCCTGGCACGAGTCTCGACCGTCTTGACGTCGAGGGACTAGAGCGCAAACTGATAAGCTTCGAACGCCCATCTTCCTGTCCCTGGACGTCGTCCTGACTCCTCAGACATTGTTTTTCTTGCGCTTCAGGGAGCAATATTACAAACCGGCACGAAGTCTCAACAAAGTCCGAGGACGTCCGCTCCCATAGAACGAGCAGTCCGTTGCAAGTTTCCGTTGGATCATCAATCAGGTACCGTAGTCATGACGCAACTAAGGTATCTTACATTGTGGAGCCTAGTGCCTTGTACGGCCTAGTACCCCATTATGAAGGGGGCAATTTAATTATAGCAGCGCTTATAATAGAGAAAGACCCAAGTAAGATCTACAAGATATTCATCCGTGTGACATCAGTTTGTCCTGCAGACATTATGCCCCCCAAGAAACCAAAGCGATCAGGACGCTCAAGGACGCTCAAGGACGCCCACCACCATATTTAGTGAAGAGGTGATGGTGGGAAGAGGAGAGTGGAAATATTAGCTGCTTCTTCATAGGACTTGCGACCCCCGCCTCCCAACTGTGAGGGTGATAGAGAGTCAAAGATCGGACATAACTGATCCCAATCATCTGTAGAAGCAATTCAGCCGTGGAAGAATATTTTCCTCACGCATGACCTACGTGGCATGGATTCAATCAACTGTGTGCGAGTGTCCGAAGGACTTTCCGCCATTATCACGGCGAAACCTCTTGATTAGCGGATTAGCCATTTCTTTCAGGAGGACATTCACAAACATACGCATCGAGGTGCCAGTCAATGTGACTTTTGGTCCCAGGGTTAGTACCTTTCTGGCCAGCTCAACAAAAATGATGTCATACCAATGCAAGAACCAGGGGCCAGAGTTGTCGGTCGTCCATCTTATCACCATTTGTTCTCCATTGCCGCCGGCGTTTACTACGTCGCGACGAACAGGGTTCACGTAATTGAAGGTTCCGTTGCCTGCGCTCTGTACGACATCGAAGGCATGCTAATGATCATCAAAATGTGTACCAGCCATCCGACGTTCTATCGAAGTTATGGCGAACTTACCCCATGAAGGTGTATTGGGTGCTGGTGCAATGGTATATCAGGCACATAAGCATCGAAGAAACGAAAAAGACGTACGGGTCCACCTCGACCGGTTGTTGACAGTGTCAACTCTACCACTTTGTTCGCTTCTAGAACGATGACACTCCCATTTTGAAGCAGCTGAGACGGCTCCTGAGCTCCACTGAGAATTTGTAGTAGAACAGGAACGGTAGGGGGTGTGAAAGTGACATTATTGATATAAAATGTTCCAAAGACGTTGGCAACTGAGAGGTTGAGGTTGATGTCAGCCTTCCCATACTCCGGAATGCCAGGAGCGCCAGGTTTTATCAGAGCATGTAAGTTGGTCTCTTGCAATGGGTTCTTGGGTGCAGGATTGACCGTGGTCGGGTCGGCATTTTGGGCGCCTTTGTAGCGCAGAATAGCAGAGTTCGTTCCTCCCTCGTAGGTTGCATCATTCGTATTAGGAAGATTGCGTATCCAGTAGTTAATCGCCGGCTTATCGGCTACCAGAACCACAGAATAGCGCTGACCCGCGAAAATCTGGAGCTGATCTACCATCAGAGGTTCGGTCAGTTGTCCATCCGCTTCGATGACGGTCAAGTTATGGCCATCGATGGAAAACTGGAAGTTTGGATCGCATGACATTGAAACCAGGCGCAAGCGATACCGCTTTCCCTGCTCAACACTGATTACAGCAAGATCAGACATGGGTCCGCCAGCATATCGACCGAGTCCATTGACGAGTGTAGAGCTGGCAGTATTACCTATGACGTAGCGCAAGACGGTAGCCGCAGTATGATACCTAGTGATACTACTTTAGTCGGACAGATTACCAACATTCGTAAAACTCACCAGTCGGCAAGTGTGACCACGGTACTTGCTGGAATTACATGGTGGTCAGAGGGTCAATACAAACCGGTTGCTCGCTCACCATCGTCGACGTCGTACATGTGTGCCAAAGGGTCCTGAGGATCATATATTACCAGGGGTCCCCTCAGACCATCACACTGTTCCACAGGTCAGCCCTCTACTGCGTGTGCAAAGTTCGAGCGATACTTTCATATTGGACGGAATAATGACTGTGATACCAATAAGTGCCTGCCTGGTTCGGGGCGGAGAAAGAGTGTAAAAAGGAGTGGTTCTGCGCAATGGGGCATTGTGTGACGGAGGAAGCCCCGTCGGCATAGTTCGTTCCATTCTGGTAGAGACCGTGCCAGTGCTGCAGCAAACAAAGTTAAAAGGTTAACAACGTCGATGATTTGACGCTGCTTACGACACTGGTAACCTTGAACATCGAGTCGTCCGTGAGCTCGTTGGCTACCTCGATATCAAAGTGATCTCCCTATTGTGAGGTCAGCACTGGCGCACGACGATAAGGAACTCGACAAAATTTCACCTTCTGCGCTGCAATCAAGGGTCCAGGGAATACGCCATCAACAAGAGTTGCTCTGTCAACGATCAGGGGTGAGCTTAGAGTGTCGTGATAATAGACTCACGAGCGTTCGAAGCCATCGGGAGCAATGACCTTATTACCTACGGCCAGTCTGGTTTTGGGGCCGAGCACGGCGGGCTGAGATAATGGGTAGGACTGGGAACGAGATACTATAGACGCAGCATTAATGGATGAAACGAGAAAAGCGATTAGAATTAGAATAAACATCGTGATCATTCACGATAGGTAGTGCTCTCACACCCAGGAGAGTAGTGGGATGTTGGATAGGATTATGATGAGGAGACACATACCTCTCACAGCTTTTATCTCGCAGCGGTAGATATTGAGTGTTTCCCGATTCAAAGCAGTCGTTGTCTCGATCGAATATTACCCGTTTGTGATCAGGCCGGAAACAGACAGCTGCTTGGTGATCTCCAGTACCCCAGACATCGTATCAACAGCTGAAGTTGGCAACTATCTGCTGTCGAAGAATAGTGACGTACCACAAAATCATGCCTCGGACACAACTCAGACAGCCAGAGAAGCCAGCCGACCCCAGGTGGCTCATAGCAGTGTTAGTGCTAGGGTACCACAGCAGCCCGAGACAGCTCTCCATGCATAGGAAAAGAATAACACAGACGGCTGGTAGTGACCCCTCAAGCATCCCGTACGAGAGAATCGGAACTAGAGGTTGTCCGAAAGAAATGGCCATACGCTGTAAGGAAACTTAGCATTGACCTGTCCATATGTCTTGAAACCGATCAAAGCATATATCGACGTCATCTGTGTTAGGCAACGTGCACAATTATAATGATCACCTTGGAAGGAACGGTGCAATAGCGGGGACCATAAACCGGCTTCCAATCGATACTGTCACCATGAGAAGTCAAAGTGTGAGGGAGATACCGACTCATCAAAGCGCGAGATCAGGCAGTGATCGGGCGGGATCCTGGAACAGATTATGTTATGCCTACTTGGTGACTTAGTTCCTGTTCCTCAACGATCAATAGCTTGCCGTGTTACGGATCGGCTCGGTGTACATGCAAATCGATGCTAAAGTCATACTTAGTGTTGACACTACCAGGTATGACTGGAATGCACTTATCAGCTTGCTGCAGACCCGAGATACTAAAAAAACTCACTTCTCGAGCGGCTATTGCGAGATTGCACACAATGGCATTGGCAGAATAAATAGTATAGGCCAGATTAGCTCGCAACCAAAACAAATGTATTTTTTGACACAGACCTGAGAAAAACATTTGGCCGGGATGACAATTCCGGTGTCGCACGGGACTACCAACGGAGGAGGACACCAAGTCGATGTTGCGGCTCCCCCTGCAAGATCACGCAAGAGGTATTAGTAACATCATTGTAATGAGTCGTGTCATTTGAAAGGAAAAGGCAACACGACAGTAGTATTTAACAGGGGGACTCTTCTTCGAGAATTGAAGGGCGTGCGCTGACTCCAAATAGGAATAATTTGATGCCTCAAATGAACTCAATACGAAAGTCAATACGCGACGCATCGCCAATAAGGAGGCGTAGATGGATGTATTTGGCCGAAGTACTGTACACTAGACGCTCGGGTGTCTCCGCACAGAATGTTGAAAGGAGCCTGAGACGGCTGACAAGATGGTTGCGGCGCGATCGCAATGACCGAAGGTTGTGCCATTATTGAATCGTCCAAAGTCAGGCTGAAGTGATAAAAGTATCAGCAATGGAGAGCCCGTTCATGGCTAGCAGGGCTGTATCAGTGACTGTCATTGCAGTATCATAGAATTGCAGAACCGCAGACCGAGTGATTATTGATTCTGAAAGTCGGGCTGAAGTGAGCAGTGGAGAGCCCATGCTAGGCCCACACCCTTTTTCGACTTTTACGTTTGCTGCACATGCTCGAAAGCTTGAGCTTGAGATGGCAATGATGCGGAGGCAGAACGGAAAGTACTGTGAATCAGTGTGATCTTCAAATTTTGCTAGTCCGACTCGGATGCGGACCTCCGAGTCAGCCGACTCGGTCCGGCGCGGACCTCAAGGGTCTGGTGGTCACGGGGGTGAGTTCAAAGTGTCAGGTCAACCTAGTAATGCATACTTTTGCTACACGCTAACCAGGTGCTGAAGCTCGCCAGGTCATGCCAGGCTATGCTCAAGATAAAAGTGATCTATTGGTCACCATGTCGAGCTACAAATGTCAGCCTCAGCCAAGCACTGTTAACTTCTGAGACTTCAATATTGAAGTCGAGGCTGACCTGGACTGAAACGGGTCCCATTATATGTATTCAATTCTGAATCGTGAGCGGTTCACCTCCCTTACATCCCCCTTTAGCTGATAGTGTCATGTACACAGCGGACACTGCCTACCGTTTCATCCTTACCAGCTTCTTTACAACGATCAGTCTTGTTGCGTTTATGGCATCCAAAATCTTCGGTTATACCGTCGAGTACCAGTGGAAGCGGAGTGCCAGTCCTGGGAGTTCTGTCAAGACCAATTCCTTGACAGTTTGTAAAGAGACACATGACAAGGTCAGTGATATTGATGACCTACACTTTTACTCAACATTGACCATTGCTCGAACAGTTCCTCAACATCATCAACCAAGGAGAAATTTACGAGTGGAGAATGTTTTACTACTCAGCGAGATGGCATGTGTACCAGAAAGGGCTCTATACAGGATCGCTGATGGTCTTCCCGGTATGATGTTTCACCTTTGTCTTTCGTTACTCGTTTCTGAGACCTTTATTTATTCATATCTAGGCGATTGAATCTCACTGCGTTGACAATCTATACGTTTCTTCGAAGAGTGTAAAATTCTTCAAGGGAATTCATCGTGTTCTCGGCTTGGTATGCATAAGTCATTGTATTTCTTGGCGTATAATCACAATCTTTGAGCAGCCACGTTATCCAACGAGAGCACCCGGAATGAGTCTCATCAAATATGCACCTTTGTTTCCACGTTTGGCTTCTCAGGTACCCTGGCGCTCTCATCACCCTGAGAATGTTTCGAGCGTATTCCAAGTTGCCCTAAGGAGAAGAGAGTATGTTAAGGTACTCGCAAACAGTGCAATCAGGCGCAAAGTAAAAGAGCCGCAAGTACACCTCGACAACATCAATCCGTCATATCATTCGACCCGAAGTCCGCATAATCAGAAGACATGCGACCTTCGCAAAACTCTCGTAAAGACACTTGGAGCCAGCGCATTGAAGAGGCAGTCACTCGTGATCAAGGAAAAAGAAGTACCCCACACACCGACGGAAGTCCGTTTGGAGCGCCGCCTCCGTTTGGCCCTTGGAGAGAATTTATCGATCAAGAACCTCGCTTCAGCTGCTGCTGCGAGAAAGGCGCCTGCACCTTCTCTGCCTGATCGTTCGCCATCTCGAATTTCTTCTCTACAGCCGAAGATACGTTATCAGGACCAGAAGTCGAGTCGCCGCAGTTTATTTCATGAAGCATCAGCCACCTCATTCAAACTGTCCGCGAACCTCGGCCCGGACGACGCTGCCCTCAAATCTTCCGTGTCCAATGAACCTTAATTTTAGCACTACTAGTGATGCACATATACGATAGTATTGAGTTGATTGCATCAGCCAAATGATGGTCGATACGTATAAATTTGTAATCGAACAGCCAGTCGTGACAACTTGTGAGAGGAATATTGACAAGACCGAGTTGCGACCGAGAACTCTTTCGCCATCGATATCATTGTCGCGCCTTATGGCGACTTGTCGGAACGTCGAAGGATGGCACATTGTGTCCAAGCTTCGTGAATTCGACCTCACTCTTTGCTTTGAGGAAGGTGTCCTTTTGACATCTCTTCTGGCTCTACTGCTACTATCGGTGACTTGCAGAATTTGGACCTTAAAATGTCTTCCCTCTCGTGATATATCGCGGAAAAGTCACTGGCGACTGTGGGCGAAGCTGGTGCGTTCAGATAGCTCTTTGTGTTTACCTGTTACCAACTGGGCGGACAGACTTTGTTGGGGCTGGCCATCGTCACGTCCTGCTTCAAACTCTTCCTCGTCTTGTCACTTAGGCACACAGCATCAGTCGTATGGCCTTACGTCCTCGAACCACTCGCGCTGATTGCGTCCTGGGTACTCACCCGACTGAACCATCGCCGGACACGTTCATCCTCAACCATTCTCCTACTATTTTGGCCTTGTTACACTGCCGGGCTGGCAATATGGACCAGATCGTTCATGCATGACGAAGTTTCACATGACCTTTTCGAGATTCTTTCAAAATGGGCCGTAGAACTTTTTGCTCTCCCGGCATACGCGCTGGAGTGCATCTCTCCTGATGATTCGGTCAAGGACAATTCGGAGAGTCCAGTGGTCACGGCCAATGTGTATAGCATTTGGTCATTTTCGTGGTTGACGTCGTTGATGAAGAAAGGTTCGAAAGAGATTATTACGGAAAACGACTTGCCTGCTTTGCTCCCCCGTGACGAGTCAGAGAATCTTGGAAACGATCTACAGTCCGCTCTGGACAAACAGTGAGTGTGATGTTTATCAGAGGTTGTACATTGTCCGACCGAGCTGCAGCTCGTCCTTTTGGGTCGCATTGTTTCTGTCGTATGGTGGCCCGTATATGGGTGCCGCATTCTTGAAACTCTTGCAGGACGGCCTCGCATTCTTGCAACCTCAACTTCTTCGATGGCTCCTCGCATATATTTCTAACTATCAGAGCACCAAAGGCACGGCCAACGTCCTTGTTGGTCCGAGCCCTCTCGAGGGATATGCCGTTGCTATCATTATGTTTGTGGCATCGATGTCGCAAACCGTCGTTCTCCACCAGGTAAACCCGGTCAACGTGATCGTATTTACAGTACTGACCGAAGTGAACAGTACTTTCAAATTTGTTTCGAGACTGGTATGCGTGTTCGCGCAGGCTTGGTGACCGCCATCTACAAAAAGTCTCTTGTGCTCTCTAGCGATGAGCGCGGGAATCGAGCATCTGGAGATATCGTCAACTTGATGTCTGTCGACGCGAGCAGGCTGCAGGAACTATGCACCTACGGTCTGATGGCGATCTCTGGACCGTTCCAGGTAGGGTAGTTCATTCTTTATAAATAAACATGCTCATGATATCGTCAGATTACGCTGGCTTTTGTATCCTTGTACAACCTTCTCGGATGGTCGGCTTTTGTCGGAGTTGCAATTATGATAATCTCTATTCCGCTAAATACATCGATCGCGAGGATGCTGAAGAGGATGCAGGAACAACAAATGAAGAACCGCGATCGGCGAACGAGGTTAATGAGCGAGCTTTTGGCCAATATTAAAAGGTACGTCAACCTCGTGCTCGCAGAGAAGCTAATAATCGATCGATTGCCGTGCAGTATCAAACTCTATGCATGGGAATATGCATTCATTCGCCGCGTTCTGCACGTGCGCAATGATTTGGAGCTGACGATGCTGAAGAAAATTGGTATCGTAACGGTACGCATCGATTCTCAAACAAAGTAACAGGTTTTCATCCTCACATCCATCAGGCTCTCAACACGACACTTTGGGGAGGCATTCCTAGTGTGTACCCTGACTTTGACTCGCTGCTCACAACTAATGAACAATTCACTCAGTGATTGTAGCATTTAGTTCTTTTGCCGCCGCATCTGTGTTCTCGTCGCGACCGCTCACAGCCGACGTCATCTTCCCTGCGATCTCGTTGTTCATGCTTCTTCAATTCCCACTCGCAATGGTGAGTAGCGGTTGTATAGTAATCTCAGCAATCGTTGACCGTGTCACAGTTCAGTCAAGTCACGTCGAATATCATCGAAGCAATTGTCTCCGTCAAACGTTTATCAGGCTTCCTGCACGCTGAGGAGCTGCAACAAAACGCGTTTATAAAGGCGCAGAAAAACAGTCTGAACAGTGGTGACGAGGTCGGCAGTTATCTAGCTACTTGACGGACACTTCAATATTCACATTTGTTACAGGTGCTTTCAATCAAAGGCGGCGAGTTCCAATGGAACAAACAAGATATTACAGCTGCTCTGGAAGATATCAACTTGACGGTGCATAAGGGGGAGTTAGTGGGTGTGCTCGGTCGTGTGGGCAGCGGGAAGAGTAGCTTGCTGTCAGCGATTATCGGGGACATGCGTAAGACGGAGGGTGAGGTGGCTTTGTTCGGCAATGTAGCTTATGCTGCTCAGAATCCTTGGTGCGTTGCATATGTGGCATTTTCTAGCACGTTCGCTTACAGGCGAACAGGATTCTTTCTGCGACCGTTCGCGAAAACATCCTTTTCTCGCACGAGTATGATGAGGTGTTCTATAATCTTGTTATTGAAGGTATGTACATGGTCATTTGTATGAGATCGGGACTGACCTTGCCACAGCTTGTGCTTTGAAGCCCGACTTGGAGCTTCTCCCACAAGGTGACCTGACGGAGGTCGGTGAAAAGGGTATGTTTTTGTCCATCCCTTCTGCGACCCAATATTAATGTTCATGATGTCTATTTCACAGGCATTACTGTAAGTAATTTGAGATAGTAAAGTATCAGTCAAAGGCAAATGATCTCTCAGCTCAGCGGTGGTCAACGTGCTCGCGTCGCGCTTGCTCGTGCGATCTATGCTCGTGCAGATCTGTGAGTGTCGTTTGTTCGTATATGATGTGTTCCTGACGCATGCGTCCTGCAGGGTTCTTCTTGATGATGTCTTAGCTGCCGTGGATTCCCATGTTGCCCGACACGTCTTTGGTGAATAAAAAGCATCCGGTCGCAAGCTGCCTCCTTTGACTAACGAAACATAACACTAACAGATCGTGTCATTGGTCCTCAAGGCTTGCTCGCAACCAAAGCGCGCGTTCTTGTCACCAACAGCATCTCGTATCTCAAGTATTTCGATCAACTTGTTTACCTCCGCCGCGGTATTATCTTGGAGTGTGGTTCGTACAATGACTTGATGTCGAACCCGGATAGTGAAGTACGCAAGCTTGTGTACGTGTGTTTCAATCCATGATGTTTGACGCACTCTAATTTAATTGATAATAGTCACGGTCACGCCACGACCGGTCCCAACTCTGGGGCGACCACACCTGGACGGTCCAGCGGCATGGCCACTCCTACCACAAGCGAGGGAGACATGCAAGCCACCCTTGTTGGAGAGCTTGAATGTGTATCAGAGAAAGTATCACGCAGAGAAAGTTTCAAAAAAGCCGCCCTTGCTGCACCGCCCAAACTGCGCGACGCCACTTCCGAAGGCATCTCGAAGGAGCACAGTGAACAGGGTCGCGTCAAGATGGAAGTGTACTCACAGTACCTCCATGCAGCATCGAAGGAAGGCTTCCTGTTATTTGTGTTTGCCACGGTCCTGCAGCAAGTGGTATCCGTCATGTCAACCTTCATGCTGAGGCTCTGGGGCGAGCATAACCGCGAGATGGGTGCCAACGCGGGACTGACAGACAAGTATTTCCTGGGATATGGATTGTTCAATTTTGTTTCCATTTTCTTAGGCGCATGTGCTGCGCTCCTGATTTGGGTGTTCTGCTCTCTTCGGAGTTCAAAGCATCTTCATGATTCGGTGAGTGTTGCGTTCTAAGTATTGATAACACGTTTTTATTCATTTTCAGATGTTGCATTCGGTTATGCGTGCGCCTCTGAGCTTTTTTGAGACAACGCCAACGGGACGGTGCGTTACATTGATGAACTATCCAATGATTTCTTTAAGTACGAACCATCTCGTATTGCAGTATTTTGAACTTGTTTTCTCGCGACACTTATGTTGTCGATCAAATCCTGGCGCGAGTGATCCAAAATATGGTACGCACGAGCGCGGTCTGCGCTTCTATCGTATTGGTCATCGGGTTCAGCTTCCCGCCCTTCTTGATCGCCGTCGTTCCGCTGGTGTGGTTCTACTCCAAGGTTACCGCGTACGAATGGATTTCTTCTTCTTCCAGAATCATCCTGACACTATTGATAGGTACTATCTCGCGACGTCGCGTGAACTCAAGCGTCTAGATGCGGTGTCCCGCTCACCCATCTTTGCGTGGTTCTCGGAATCCCTGGCCGGGATTTCCACCATTCGGGCCTTCGACCAGCAATCTGTTTTCATTGCCAGCAACGCGCGCCGTATTGATCGCAACCAGTTGTGCTACCTCCCCAGTACTTCCGTCAACCGCTGGCTTGCAGTCAGACTGGAGTTTGTTGGAGCAATCATTATCTTCGTCACGGCTGTTTTGACTGTCGCTGCCGTTGCGACCAGTGATGTTGATGCGGGATTGGTTGGTCTGGTTCTGTCGTATGCTTTGAGTACAACAGGTTCACTGGTAGGTGGCTGTACTTCCGTCTCGAGGTATTGCTCACTAAGCGACCACAGAACTGGTTCGTCCGCTCCGCGAGTGAAGTAGAACAGAACGTGGTTAGCGTCGAGCGTATCGTCCACTATGCGAAAGACCTTGAGCCGGAAGCTCCTTATGAGCTCCCTGAGAACAAGCCTGCCTCTGAGTGGCCCACTGCTGGGGAAGTTGAATTCCGGTGAGTTCGTGATGTTATATGCACGAACTTGTATTGAATTTGTCTGGTTTAGGGAGTACTCGGCACGGTATAGGCCTGAGCTTGATCTGGTCCTGAAGGATATTTCTATGACCATAGTCAGTTATATGCGCCAGTTTTCTCACAAATGCACGCTGACCGCAAATGCTCCAGAAACCCAAAGAGAAAATAGGAATATGTGGCCGGACTGGGGCAGGAAAATCATCCGTAAGATATTTGCTGTCAGTTTTTGGACTGTGACGATGATTCTTGCAGCTTCTTCTCGCCCTCTTCCGGATCATCGAGCCTGCATCTGGAACTATCTTCATTGATAAAGTAGACATAAGCAAACTTGGCCTGCATGACTGTGCGTCTTCCTAACGATATCCGTGTAGGCACCCTTTGATTGAGCTATCATTAGTGCGTACCGCGATATCCATCGTTCCTCAAAATCCAGACTTGTTCGAGGGCACATTGCGAGAGAACATCGACCCTGTTGGCGAGCACCAGGACGTTGACATATGGACCGCTCTGGAACATGTCCGTTGTGAAATATGCGTATGCTCCTGATGCTTACTGACAACGCTTCTACAGGCCCATCTGAAGGCATATATAGAATCACTCCCTGGGGGACTAGATGCTCCAGTTCAGGAGGCCGGATCATCGCTTTCAGCAGGTCAGAGGCAGCTTTTGTGTTTCGCGAGGGCGCTCTTGCGCAAGGTACGTGCGTTCGTTTGAATTGATTATAAGGTTTGACGACAGACACTCCCTAGACTAAAGTGCTCGTCCTCGATGAAGGTTTGTATGAGCGAAATCCTGTTCTTCTGCAAGGCTAATGTGCATGATTCTGTAGCAACATCTGCAGTTGATCTAGATACCGACCGAGCAATTCAAGAAATTATCCGGGGTCCAATCTTCCGCGATGTAACCATTCTAACCATTGCGTATGCCACATGTCCATCGTCGACGACTAGTAATGCTAATATGGTCAACATATAGGCACCGCTTAAACACGATCATGGAGTCTGACAGGGTTCTAGTTTTAGATGCTGGAAGGGTAAGAACACTCGAATGTCGTTCATTCGTGATGTATTGATTGGCCAATTTAGATTGCAGAATTCGAGTCTCCACAGAAGTTGCTGGAGAACAAGAGTTCCATCTTCCGTTCTATGGCGATGGAGGCTGGTCTAGTTCAGGCCCAGCTTGATGATGAAGTGAAAGCATAGGTGAACGTGCCTAATCATGCACACATTTTTATGTGCCGAGATGTTTGTTCGAGAATATAATGTTATAACCACACATATTTGTTCTTGCTCTCGTCTTTCTCTGTCAATTATCTAACTGCATTCATTGATGAAGCTAAGGAGGGCTGGCCCGATGCTCGGCTCACAATATATCGCAGAAGCATCATATGGGCGGCAGATAATGCTAGCGCGGCTTTGTTGCTACCCGATGCACCCTCACGTGCAATGATAGTGCCAAGACGTCAACAACATCGTCATCCCCGCTTGCTCTCCACGAATCTATAAAAACGAGCATTACTGATGATCGATGAACGTTGAACGGCCACCAAGCGGGATCATTTGGCACCATCAGGTCCATCTCCTCGTTCCCAGCGTCCTCATGCTTCCTCGGCTCGCCGCCTCTGGAACTTCTTCATTCCCTCTCGATATCGTCTTACTGCAAGGGGGTCTATTGCGATGCAACAACACCCCAAACGCCGTCTCTTTTGGAAGAAGAAAAAAAGGTAAGCTGTGTATTATGTGTCCCTCGTTATGCTGTACTTATACATCACCCAATCTTCAGAGAGTCTACGTAGCGCCTCCCCCTGTGAAGACTAACTCGAAAGCTCAGACTGGTCAGCCGCCCTCAGCAGTAGCTCAGCCTATATCGCAGCCACATTCGACTCCTCAGCGTCAGCCTCAGGCACAGACGGCGACACAACAACCTATTCAAGAAGAAGACCGAGATTGTTGGGGCAATGTTTGCCTCGCACTTTGGTGTATACCCTTTGGTAGTGACTGATCTTTGGATACCCGATTTACGCTAACTCTCTTGCTTGGTTGGGCTACATGTGTTGTTTATGTCGGTATCTCGTTGACACTCCATTCCAACTGTTGGTACGCAAGTCTTAGCCAGATGTTCGACATTCGAATTCTGAAGGTACCAGCACTTTGTCTGTCGTGCTCACGCATCCGAACGGTTGGGAAGGCCAACGACAATAACAACAGGTAACAGGTTAGACGCGCTGTCGAGATCGCTGGTCTCATCTAAGGAGGAGTAATCTCACATGCACCTCTTGACTGAGAGCGAAGCAAGTCTTCCTTTCTGTTTTACCGGCATGGTTGCAACGGATATAATCTCTAAAAACCTTATAGATGTGCCAGATTACTCGGACGAGGAGGAAGATCGATCAGACGGCCAGGGAGTCATCGTTGTTGATGCCGGAGGCGGAACTATCGATCTCAGTACCTACTCGATGAAGTTATCTCCGACTTCGTTCGAGGATATTGCCCTAGCTGAATGTGAATCCCGCTTTCCTGCGTTATTAACGGCATATAGCTTGTTCAAATACTATGCTGTATCCCTCGAAACGTATTCTAAACACTCCGAATAAATCAACATTTGAATATCCAACTGCGCACAGGCCCTGGAGTGGTGAAATCTTTCTGATCAAGCTATCCACGTTCTAGCACAGAAACATTCCTATGACGATCCACATCGGTCACGACGATGAAATCGCCAAAGACCTAATCAGAGGCTAAAGACAAGTAGGTTCTTTAATGCTGTACCATCAACCAATCCCACAACTTATCGTCCTGGTTTGATCCTGTTACACCCGGCAGGTGGTAGTGATATCCACCAATCACCTCTCCGTCTACAGCCTCTGCATTCTCAAATTCAGACCACATTTCTGCATGATCTGGAGGCTCTGCATTCTCGAATCTTGATCTTCAGTGGGTGTTCTGGGGGTGTTGGTGTACTATGTAGTCCTGGCTCACGTGAGACATTGACGGTATTCCATACCACGGCTACTCTACGAACAGCGGATGAAGAAGTCGATTTTATCACTCCAATCGGCATCGACTACATGATGGATTTAGTGTGGTACGTTTCGCATCGGGCTTTATTGTATTCAACGTCGAAGGTGTACGCTGGCAACTAGATTGAAGAACAACAAGTCAGGCTTGATGCGGTCATTCACGGTGCTTCCCACTCTTCTTTTCCCCCGTGTTGCTATCTTGAGTATAGGGATGGTGTTGTATCTTCACCAGATATCAATCGCGGAATTTCGATCATGATGCACATATCTCTGGCTGTGAAAAGTGATGCCTCTCACCACCGCACCAACTCCACGATGCAAATTCGAAAATACTGCGCCCATCATGCATGATGACCAGCATGTGAGAATGGCATCAGAACAAAGGTGACAAAATCACGAACAGTTCTAGATGTTCTTTCATCTTTTGCGGTGTTCAAGTTCTGCCCGTGCAAATGTGTTATGACCAACTTGTTATACGTACGTTGAGCCCCACATCTTGAAATCATTATTTATTCCCTGCACAGGCTGACAACACTGGCTATTAGAATGAAGATCGACAATATAAGAGATCTACTGGTACCTGTAGTGAACGACCTCGATAGAAGGGAAGACACTGCCCCACCAACACTAAACGATTCTGCCGTTGGCGCGGGGTGCGGTGATCGCTGGCATCAAATTCGCATCACCGGCAAAGTTTTATTCAAGGCCCGCTACATCACTTCGAACGTGACATCATATCCATCGACAGGAACGGATATCATCCCTCGATCTCATTTTGGTCATCCAAGCACTGCATGGTGGTGGTATATCTAGCACAAATATCATCGTCGTATGTCCACCAAGTTTCCCGCTCCCTCACATCCATCCTCTAACAGTATGACACTAGTCTCAGACGACCCTAGTTATTGGCCACTCATCAACGCTTGGCGTATTGGCAGCTATTTTGTAGGTTCGTGAAGAGCAGTCAGATTTCGGTGCTCATGCCTTGACCTGACCTTGATTGTGGTTTTCCAGTTGCCGCCTTCGTTGGAGTGGTATATGATTGGGGTGAGCATCATAACATTAGAGAATTGCTGATTTCCTACACGTATTTCCAGCCCTTACGTTTGGACAAGAGGTATGTTGATACTATGACCAGAGCAGCCATCTCGCTAAGATTTGTTTGTAGGTCGAACTGATCTGGGTGAGCACAGTTCCACGTCAGAAGAACAATATTGATTTGCGACAGAGACAACGCTGGTCCCTGATGACCGTCCTCTATCTGAGTGTACGTACCTTGCCTGTTGTGAATTTGTGCTGACTTGACAATATCCTAGGTGCGCTATCTTGGAATATTCTTTGTCATGTATGTTCAGAAGGTTTGACAATTGGTGTCGTGCTAATCAGCCAACTCGCATACTCAGCCTGAACATCCTGCGTATGTCTTCTTGCATTCACCGTGTTTGTTTTTTCTGACCAGTGGCATACAGGTGTTCCGACGATTTTGTTGACAGATGCAGTGAGTCTTCTGCACCGATGTCTGCTATTCCCATTCAATTAACCACGGCACCATGTAGGGGTGAGTGTCATTCTTGACCAGCTTCTTCGTTTACTATCATAACTGCTACAGATGTGAGTCTCTTTTTAGTGTGTGATCCACCCAAGGCCCATCACTAACCGTATTTCTCAGGCCGGATAGTGTACCTCTTGTGGGATTGGACGAATGTTGTGGCATTTCCAATGCTGTGTGGTGAGTTGTGCAGTTACAAGACCTATGATATTGAATTGACCGAAACATGTTGCAGTCATCATGATCACTCGGTTACATGCCATGTATCAACGATCCACAAGGATCCTGGTATTTCTCGTCGTCGTGTGCTTGGCTGTCAACATTTTCGACGGAGTGGTCATGGTAATGACAACGAGAGATTCTCCAGGGGGTACACTTAATTGTGAATGAAAACCGTGCATGGCGCTCATTGATGAATACCAGAGGAACTCGTTCTCTCTGGCACCTATGCATGCACGATTGACTATGCGGACAGTTCCCTACTTCTGAATTCCATGACTTGGATACTTGGCACTATCTGGGAGGTCCTTGTGCTGTGTCTCGCAGTCTGGATTGCTGTAAAACACTTCCGTGAACTGCGACAACATTCAGCAGGAGGGATTATCGGCGACTGTTTCACGGTGTTGATAAAATCCCACGTGCTTTACTTTGCGAGGTGAGTTCATATTGTGAATATTGTTCCCTTTTCCGCTGAATGATTGAACGCGCTAGTTATGTTGCCTTGTCTTGCTTCACCGTCATTGTTGAGTTGTCTCCGACGATCTTAGCCGTATGTCAATCTTTTGCTGACCTCTGCGTGCGACCGCGGTTCATCATTTCTATAGGACACATATTCCCTCGACACACAGATTTTGCTTGGTTTTAATCAGATTTTGATAGTCATACAGTCCTTTGTGCTAGGACCACGCCTCATCCTTAGCGTTCGAGAATATCACGCTCGGCTCGTGGCTGACTCTGACGCAGCAACCGGCATGACCTCAATCGCTTTCCAGGAGCGCGTGCATATATCGACAGGCAGTGGCGTGTAGCACGGGAGATGCTCGATGAAGTTAACGGTAATCTGGTGCTATGCAGGGAGCAGGAGAATTTGGCTCTTTTTCTTGATTTTCAAGTTTCGTCGTTGTACTTATTTATTTGGTGCTGCAGCGCAGATTTCAAGGAGATCTAGACATAGTATTTGCAAATATTTCGTCGTAATATTTATTCAAGTTATTTGTTCCGCAGACCATAATTGACGCTCCGGATTCGAGAGAGGCAAGTTATGCCATTTGGCTTGTTCATTTATTTGCGTTCTCGTTCAGATCAGGCTCCTACCGTACAAAAAACTAACAACGTCATAACAGATCAAGACATCGACTCGAAAATCG
This sequence comes from Suillus clintonianus, assembly GCF_016758775.1. Taxonomy (NCBI): domain Eukaryota; kingdom Fungi; phylum Basidiomycota; class Agaricomycetes; order Boletales; family Suillaceae; genus Suillus; species Suillus clintonianus. The sequence goes on from NW_024539407.1 coordinate 54,943, forward strand.
TACCCATTCATGTGATGATAACGTAGGCGAGCACCTCGCAGACTATACAACTCCCCGCCACCCATTTAAAACATCGATACATTAACTGCGGGCTGCATGATGAAATTAGTATGGTGCATTATGCAATCAGTTTTCGTCAGTCGCCTTAGGCCAACCCTGGGCCCTTACCACATCTTTTGCATTTACGCTTTCAGACTCAAGTCTCCAGGCAGAGTTAAGCGAGACGGAGACGCATTTCATTCGGAAGCCCTGACTCGCGTTTCTTAGTCAGATCCTTGTGCACAGAGCTTATAGTTGTAATTTGCGATGGGCTGCCAATAGGGAAAGGGGCTATCGGGCATAAGCGTCTGGGACGCGAGGAGCGATCTTTGATGGCCCGTGGGCGTGACTGCACTCGGATGGAGGAATCTTTGGTGGGTAGATCGCAGATAGAAAGCCAGTGCAACCTTGTGAAGTGAACACTCTGTTCGCGGAATGAGATAGCAGAGCAATGACAAGATGGGGCTGGGTGATGGGTCAGTGGGACGTAAATCAAGGGTGTGTTAAAAAAACAAAGCCAGGGTTGTTGAGGTTGAGGCACGTTTCATTAGCCTGGCGACTACCAAACTTCGCAGAAGCTAGATTGAACAGTGTCACGGGGCGACAGGGCAGGGATTAGTGGCGCATTCGTAGTTCTTTATGGATTTACCGACATCCTTCTTGTCCTGCAACCTGCGATAGCATAAGAGAAGGACAGCGTACAAAAGTATGTACTCGTTCCATTCAACGACATCCTGATCTCCATATGCAGATTGGTTGCTTATCTACCATTCAGCATCATGAGCCTGCACTGTCACGGTGAAGCCAGCTGGTGGTGCGGACGCCTTGAAGAAAGTCGATTCGTGGTGAATGGGGATACATAGCACATGATAGCAATTTGGACGAGGTTTGCAAGTCGGGGTAGCTGGCCAGTCGGAAATGAGTGGAATTGCGTGTGCAAGGCATATGACACCGTGCAAGGACGGGAATTAATCATAGTACTAGTAGTACTATGATACTTAAATACAGTGTGTTGCAAATGACTTTAGAATGCACGAGAATTTTTTTGCGAGCTCGGTGTTTGTAAAATAGTTTGTAATAGCCAAATGCGGGACTTTCTGTCACATCAACGACTCGAAAATATTGTCTCCTCCACCTCAGGGTGTATCAATTGCACTCTGACACTCGTATCTTCAATCTGAACTTAACGGCACTCCCTCTGTCAATACTGTCAATACTAAATAATTATAATATATGGCCTTGTCCGCAACGATTTTGTGTAACTCTGGCCATACTCGCGTGATTTTGCAAGACATTGAGCTAGTTTTCTAAGAAAATTCCAACAGTTTTCCATTGTTCATATTCTGGCGCATTCTGAATTGAATTCAGGAGTGATCAGAGATGCTAAATATTAAATATTTTAATCTGTTCGCGCATCGGCTCTAGTCTGAATCTACATACTTAGGGAAAATCACACTTTTCTGCGCGGTAACTCTCCGCTGGACTCAACACGTCAATTTTGAAAGAAAAAACCAGCGGGTCTTGTACTTTCAATATCAGGCTATCTATCCGTCAAGAAATTATATTTTTATGTGGATGTGTTGTAGAGATACAGATGTTTTAAAATGTGCAAACTCTAGTTGATCATCAGATAATCTAGCCTGGCTGGCAGTGGCGTGAAAACCGGAATGATTGACCAAGTGTGACACAAGTCACACGTCAAAACAAAGGAACAAACACAATTTTGAAAACGAGATTCTAAAGTCATTTGCAACACACTGTAATGATAAGGTCTCAAATTTACCGACTCAAGTGTCAATGTGTCACAGCGAACACGTGACAGAGCGTGTCATTTGTGACGCGACCTGCTTCCGCGCTCCGGTGTGAACGCGACTATACCACGCGCACCCTGCTATAGCACGGACGACCATGGCACCCGCTAAACCCTCAAAGACCATTGCAGCGACAGGGAAAGACCTTCGCTCTTTCTTCGGTGGTGCTGGAATCATTCGGTGAGTGTTGCGTTCAAAGTATTGATGACGTGTTTTTATTGATGTTCAGATGTTGCATTCGGTTATGCGTGCGCCTCTGAGCTTTTTTGAGACAACGCCAACGGGACGGTGCGTTACATTGAACTATTCAATGATTTCTTTAAGTACGAACCATCTCTTGTTGCAGCATTTTGAACTTGTTTTCTCGCGACACATGTTGTCGATCAAATCCTGGCGCGAGTGATCCAAAATATGGTACGCACGAGCGCGGTCTACGCTTCTATCGTATTGGTCATCGGGTTCAGCTTCCTGCCCTTCTTGATCGCCGTCGTTCCGCTGGTGTGGTTCTACTCCAAGGTTACCGCGTACGAATGGATTTCTTCTTCTTCCAGAATCATCCTGACACTATTGATAGGTACTATCTCTCGACGTCGCGTGAACTCAAGCGTCTGGATGCGGTGTCCCGCTCACCCATCTTTGCGTGGTTCTCGGAATCCCTGGCCGGAATTTCCACCATTCGGGCCTTCGACCAGCAATCTGTTTTCATTGCCAGCAACGCGCGCCGTATTGATCGCAACCAGTTGTGCTACCTCCCCAGTACTTCCGTCAACCGCTGGCTTGCAGTCAGACTGGAGTTTGTTGGAGCAATCATTATTTTCGTCACAGATGTTTTGACTGTCGCTGCCGTTGCGACCAGTGATGTTGATGCGGGATTGGTCGGTCTGGTTCTGTCGTATGCTTTGAGTACGACAGGTTCACTGGTAGGTGGCTGTACTTCCGTCTCGAGGTATTGCTCACTAAGCGACCACAGAACTGGTTCTCCTCGCTTTCAGCAGGTCAGAGGCAGCTTTTGTGTTTCGCGAGGGCTTTCTTGCGCAAGGTACGCGTCTTCGTTTTGATTGATTGTGAGGTTTGACGGCCGACATTCCCTAGACTAAAGTGCTCGTCCTCGATGAAGGTTTGTATGAGCGAAGTCCTGTTCTTCTGCAAGGCTGATGTACATGATTCTGTAGCAACATCTGCAGTTGATCTAGATTCCGACCGAGCGATTCAAGAAATTATCCGGGGTCCAATCTTCCGCGATGTGACCATTCTAACCATTGCGTATGTCACATGTCCATCGTCGACGACTAGTAATGCTAATATGGTCAACATATAGGCACCGCTTAAACACGATCATGGAGTCTGACAGGGTTCTAGTTTTGGATGCTGGAAGGGTAAGAATACTCGAATGTCGTTCATTCATGATGTATTGATTGGCCAATTTAGATTGCAAAATTCGAGTCCCCACAGAAGTTGCTGGAGAACAAGAGTTCCATCTTCCGTTCTATGGCGATGGAGGCTGGTCTAGTTCAGGCCCGGCCTGATGATGAAGTGAAAGCATAGGTGAACGTGCCTAATCATGCATGTCCGAGAATCTAATGTTATAACTACACATATTTGTTCTTGCTCTCGTCTTTCTCTGTCAATTATTTACTTGCATTCATTGATGAAGCTCAGGAGGGGTGCCCCGATGCTCGGCTCACAATATATCGCAGAGGCATCATATGGGCGGCAGATAATACTAGCGTGGCTTTGTTGCTGCCCGATGCACCCTCACGTGCAATGATAGTGAGACGTCAACAACATCGTCATCTCCGCTTGCTCTCCACGAACCTCTAAAAACGAGCATTACTGATGAACGTTGAACGGCCACCAAGCGGGATCATTTGAGACGTAGTAGGTCATATCAGAATGGAGGGATACTATCGAGTCCGTGCGCCAGCTACCACGTGCACTGGTGCACTGGCCGTTTCAAATTGGAATCCGAACTCATGAACCACAACCGTTGATTGATCACAGCAAGTAGAAAGGGGATAGTCATGTGTAAGAACTTCGCCCTCGTTCGAAGCATAGTGCTACTTTGAATTAACTTACATTTTCAGGTCTGCAATAGTCTGCAATCCGCGGAATATTTGAACACCGAAAAAATCTGTTCGTACATGATTTTTGTGGTAATTGAGGGGTTCTGCCACTGATCAAAGCGGGTGGCGAGCACAGTCGCAAGATTGTTCAACACATTCATCAGGGAATTTATGAGGTCCGAGATATTGTAGACTTGACAACTACAGGCCTAGACCGCTTCATCGAATCCTGTACGTTCTTTCATCTTTTGCTGTGTTCAAGTGGAAGTTCCGCCCGTGCAAACTATGTACGCTGCCCCACATCAATCAGTTTGTCCGATTAAGCACAGGCGTTTTTGCAATCCAATCCACGTCTCTACCCTACGAATAACGCGAGTAGAGCTCGACTCCTGCATTCGCATCAACTGCATAGTGAAGTTATGGTGGCATGTTTTGCAGTTTTTATTTGTTTCAGCGTTGAACGTTGAGGTTGTGCGTTGGCAGCTGTATGTTATCTTGTTCATGAGGAATCACGAACAGTTAAAGTTACATTCTTTCATCTTTTGCTGTGTTCGAGACTTTGTTCTGCCCGTGCAAACCAATTTGATTTTTGTACGCTTCCCCACATCAATCAGTTTGTCTAATCAAGCACAGGCGTTGTTCCAATCCAATCCATGTCTCTACCCTACGAATAACGCGAGCAGAGCTCGACTCCTGCATCAACTGCATAGCGAAGTTATGGTGGCTTTTGCCGTTTTCATTTAATTGAGCGTTGAACGTTGAGGGTGTGCGTTGACAGCTGTATGGTAAGTGTGTTATCTGGCATCATGATTGATCTTATGCAAGGAGATCTATTAAGTAGTACGTACTAGAACCAGCTGGTACTACGATCACTTTCGCATCACCGGCATTTTATTAAAGGCCCGCTACATCACTTCGAACATGACATCATATCTATTGAGTGGAACGGATATTATCCCTCTATCTCATTTCAGTCATGCAAGCACTGGATGGTGGTGGTATATCTAGCACAAATATCATCGTCATATGGCCACCGAGTTCCCCGCTCCCTCACATCCATCCTCTAACTGTATGACCCTTTTTTTTTTTTTTTGGTCTGATTTATGTCTTATTGGGGTGTACTACCCTATGTTAGACATTGCTATCAAGGTTTTTAGGGGAACACCTGTGTTCCCCACCGCGTCTCAAATCCTGCGAATGCCCCGATGTACTCATCGGTCCTCCGTTCCTGCCGGCAGTTTTAGACGCACAGATCTTCTACTCCACGGGGCCTGGGTTGTACTGGTCGTGGTTGTTGTTGTCGCTGACGTGAATTTTGGTGGATGTGACATGTACTCGGTACGCCGTGGCGAACGTGTACGAGGGGAAGTGGGAGGTGGCGGGAACGAAGATAATGAAGATAGCCTCTTTTACCGACTGAGATCCCGTTAGATTGACGTTGATGGGCGTTGATGGGCCAATGTCCCCTCGGCGGCGAGTGAATAAATATATAGATATATATATATATGTGCGTGAGTGTCGTTAATGGTGCGTGAGTGTCGTTGATGGTGCGTGTAAGTCTGGATGTGTCTGGTTCTGCGTGTGGTGTCATTATTTTCAATCAGGATGGAGGGGCTACGTCACCGAAGGAAGGTTTGAGTCTGCCGGAGCTGTTGACGAACTTGATGAGTGGGCTAATCGCGTTGACGTTGCTTAGCAGATATGGGATGGATGAAGCGTTGCGTTTGAGTGCGTTGGTGAGTATGAAGCGCTCGCGAGCATACTGCGGGCAATCTAACAGAAAGTGTTTGACGGTTTCCGTGGTCCCTGCGCAGTGGGGGCAGTCTGGGGACGGTATTTTTCCCATGCGGTGGAGGTGAAAGTTGAGTGAGACGTGGTTCGTGCAAAGCCAAAGAACGAGGCTGATATGGCGTTTTGGGAGGTGTTTAACAAGGGATATGAAGGAGCCGGAAATGGTACGAGGGTCGATGCGGGTAGTGTGTTGAAAGCGGGGTGATTGAAGCCAGTGTCTGGCCCAGCGTTCGGAGGATTCCTGTCGTTGCGCTTGCTTCAGAGCGGATACGCTACTGGGTAGGATTCCTTTACGAAGGTATGGGGGGAGATGTTCTTTTGGGCTGTTCTCCTCACTACTCTTAGCGGCCTTTTTCGCTTCTTCGTCAGCCACTTCGTTCCCTGCAACTCCGTCATGCCCAGATATCCACCTAACCACCACCCCAAAGTTTCTATCACCTCTGTTAGCTTTTTTCAACTTCGTTATTGATCTGCGGAAGTGGTCTATCAGGTAGTGACCGGGCTTAGTGGTGAAAAGATCACCGGATTTAATGGTAGCCTGATTGTCCACGTATATCGAAATTGGGAATTTGACGTCGTCTTCGTCTGCTAGTAATTGCGCTGCGAGCGTTAAGCCCACTGCCTCCGCTTCATAAACTGTATGTTCTTCCAATGAACCCAAGTGGAATCTGAGGGTGCGAGGTTGAGTACGTCCTGTGCGAAAGAGCGCAGCCGCTGCCCCAGCGTTGCCTTCCAGTCCCGAACCGTCACAGTAAATTTTGATGGAGTCTTGATTGTCGTTGTGGTCTTTTATGGCGTTTTCGCGTGAGTTGGCTATGGAGATGGAGTATGGGGCTGAGGTGTTGGGTGGGCGACGGTTATGTGTGATGGTTTCAACGGAGTCCACGTCTATTTCGGAAGCTCGATAGAGATGATGAAGGGAGGAACGGTGGCGTTTGACGAAACGTTTGGCGGCGCGTCGTACTGGAGTATAGAGCGGGTGAGAGGGAGGGTGCGCGGCTAATCGAATTGCGGCTTGGTAGCATAGATTCTGCATGCGATGTTCCACTGGGAGTAGTTTGGCGTGTACCTCGAGTGAGTCAGTAGCTGTAGAACACATAGCACCTGTGATACTTAGCACGGCGATTCGTTGTACTCGTCCTATACGTTTCGCGACTCCAATGGAACCTTTTTGCTTGATGTCTGAGTTGCCGGTGAATAATGGTCTGAACCATAAGTCGACTGCATATAACATTTTGGGCATCGCGACCGCTAGATAGATTTGACGCATTAGTGATAAGGGAATCCCGGTAGAGGTAGATGAAAGGCGGCGCAGTTGAAACACGTAAGCAGTGCCCTTTGCGATGGCGTAGGCAATGTGAGGCTGCCATCTGAGTGCTTGGTCGAGTATAACGCCTAGGAACTTGTGCGTGGATGTTGGCGTTATCGTAGTACCTCGTGTAATAAGCGGAGGGCGTTCTTTGGTATGGTTCATCGAAAAATCTACCAGTGCGAATTTTGACGTCTCGAATTTTGAATTATGATTGAGTGCCCATTCATAGCCACCTCCAGCCCTTTCCAGCATGCTCTTGAGGGTCGCGTGAGTGTCGTGGAATGATTTACCTATAGCCAAAAATGCGGTGTTGTCGACGAAGGCGAGAGTGCGCTCTTTTTTCTCGTGTCCTATGGCGATATCCACAAGGTCTGAATCGTAGATGATGTAGAGGCAGGCCATAGTGCTAGAATGATACATCAAATATGGCTTATAAGCCTAAAAATGTGATACATCCAGTGGTTAGCCTATCCATTCAGTGGTGATATATCATCTGTCCATCCATATACACAGCCGCATTTTTCGCATTTTTGAAACTCAGCCATTTGTCATTCCAGCATATGTTATAACTGGCATCCAAAAGCAGAAATTCACAAAACATATCCCATTTTGGTCACCTCCTCATGTCAGGCCTCCCCACATTATTCCCACACTCCGCATTTTCGCATTTTTAGCCACCCACTGTGGGAATTACCCCACAACACCCAAAACATCATCCCAATATGGAATACCACATAATTATAATTATTCCCACACCCTCCCCATCTCACTGCAGCTTCACCACTACACCACAATAGGTCCCCCCTTGTATCTAAGTAGTAGTTCAGTATATATATGTATAATATTATATAATAGACCGCTTTTTTTGTCTATTTGTGTGCCTGCTCCACCTCCAGGGCCTTTTCAAAATAGGGTAGGGTACAGAACATTTTCGCACTTTTGCCCCTTTGATAGGGGTGTGTTCTATTATATTCAGAACATGTTTATGAGCATATATGAGTAGATTCCCATCTTTATTTCACCCTCTGAAGTGTCCTAAATCAATAGATATAGCACATATGCAATAAAACACAGAATATGCTCCCATTTAATTATTTCTAGGTGAACAGACTTGGAAAATTTATTTCCAGCATCTATTCAACAATAGGAACAATGTATCAGGAGCCCAGGACCATAGGGTGCTCCCCTGTTACATGGTGTGCCCCCCTCTCCTGGTGGTTTACCCCCTGTGAAATTTTTTCCTGTAGGACCGGACCTCAATTGAGGTAGGGGGTCTATTTCTATGTATATTTGAGGTAGTTCTATCATATAGCTGACCCAGGCCACACATAGGATCCTGCTACAGGAACAAAAACATAGAAAATCGCATTTTTGACACTTTTGATGTTTTTAGTATCCTATTCTTGCACAAATAATACAACCTGTTCATATATCATTATTATAGTATATATACTTGCTCTTTGTGACAAGGATCAGCTCAAAATAGGCCAGGGGTTTGAGTTAGTGTGAATGCTTGCTATTTCTACTGATAAGGAGCCCATACTTTCAATACATTGAAATTTAATAATCAGACACCTGGAGTAGATGTCAAATATATTTAGTATCATAGGCCTAAATGTACAGAACAATCCAACAAGAATTGAGTGCTGAGGAAGTGAAATAGATAAGGAATTGAGTGTGGGAAAGTTCAAATACCCAAAACATCGAAAATGGTCAGTTGGGCAGTAGTTGGACTTTAATGCTGGGTCAACTCAGATATATACCACATTCCTTCTACCACCCTCTAGCCTCAGGGCAGTATGTAGTATAGGTTCCTTTAGTAGTTTACAATGTATCCTACATATTTTTAATGAAATATTTGAGCTGTACCATATAGAAATGTAACTTTGTGTGAAAAGATGTCAATTGTCACTTTTCACACATATGTGATTTTACTTGTCATTCAGTCAGTCCTTGATGGATCTTTCTAAAACTTCAAATATATCTTCAGGGCAATATATAGGATGTACCCCAGGTCTTTGATCACTTATCACAGGCTTGAATACTATGTAGGCTTCTTATCAGTAGAAATACCCCCTGTACATCATATATCACATTTGCACCCTATGTAGGGCTGATCCTTGGCATAGAACATATGTGTGAATGTACTACTAATTATATATGAGCAGGGCTGGTCATTTGTGCAAGTATAAAACACTGAAAAACATCAAAAGTGTCAAAAATGCGATTTTCTATGTTTTTGTTCCTGTAGCAGGATCCTATGTGTGTCCTGGGTCAGCTGTATGATAGAACTACCTCAAATATACATAGAAATAGACCCCCTACCTCAATTGAGGTCCGGTCCTACAGGAAAAAAATTCACAGGGGGTAAACCACCAGAAGAGGGGGGCACACCATGCAACAGGGGAGTATCCTATGGTCCTGGGCTCCTGATACATTGTTCCTATTGTTGAATAGATGCTGGAAATAAATTTTCCAAGTCTGTTCATCTAGAAATAATTAAATAGGAACATATTCTGTGTTTTATTGCATATGTGCTATATCTATTGATGTAGGACACTTCAGAGGGTGAAATAAAGATGGGAATCTACTCATATATGCTCATAAACATGTTCTGAATATAATAGAACACACCCCTATCAAAGGGGCAAAAGTGCGAAAATGTTCTGTACCCTACCCTATTTTGAAAAGGCCCTGGAGGAGGAGCAGGCACACAAATAGACAAAAAAAGCGGTCTATTATATAATATTATACATATATATACTGAACTACTACTTATATATGAAGGGGGGGCTATTGTGGTGTGGTGGTGAAGCTGCAATGATGTGGGAAGGGTGTGGGAATAATTGATATTGTGGGGTGACCAAATTGAGCAATGTTTTTGGTGTTGTGGGGTAATTCCCACACTGTGTGGCTGAAAAATGCGGAAATATGATGTGTGGGAATAGTGTGGGGAGGCCTGACATGAGGAGGTGACCAAAATGGGATATGTTTTGTGAATTTCTGCTTTTGGAAGCCAGTCATAACATATGCTGGAATGACAAATGGCTGAGTTTCAAAAATGCGAAAAATGCGGCTGTGTATATGGATGGACAGATGATATATCACCACTGAATGGACTGAATGGATAGGCTGGACACTGGATGTATCACATTTTTAGGCTTATAAGCCAGTTTGATATATTCACCCTACACAATCAAGTGGTAGAGGATCATGGAGAGCGGGTCCCCTTGCCCGATGCCGTTTGCTATTGGGATCCATTCTGATAGGTGTCCGTCGAACTTTAGCTGTGTGCGTCGGCTCGTTAGTAAACATTCCGTGAATCCTACTAACGATTCTGGGATTCTGCGGCTGCGCATGTTATGCAAGAGGTGGTCAGTGACTGCGTTAGGGAAGGCACCCTCGATATCTAAGAAAAGGGCTGAGACTACGTTACCTTGACGCCATGCGTCCTTAATCGTGGATTCTAAGAGATGAAGCGAATCGGAAGTCGACCGTCCTGGGTGCCCCCCAAAATGTGTGTTGGGTAGGAGGTTGTGGTGCTCTAGAACATATGTTAGCTGGTCGGCTACTACTGCTGTTAACAGTTTGCACGTCGTATTGAGTAAAGCGATTGGGTGATAAGCTTTGGTTATCGAGTAGTCAGGCTTTCCGGGCTTGCGTAACACCACTGTCGTGAAGTCCCTCCAAGGGGCGTAATAGGTCTTGAGGGTGTATACTGCTCTGAAAAGGGGGAGTAGATAGGGTATTAGCAAGGAGGCGCAGCGAATAGGGGTGATGTTACAAAGCCCATCTGGGCCTGGGGCTTTGTAAGGCCCCAGTTTCGATATACTTCTCTTGATTTGGTCCTTGGTGATGGGTGCGGGCGTAGGGACTGCTTCCGGGTAGGTTTGGTCTGCTGGCACCGAAGAGACGGCTGGAGGAGGGGGAAAGAAGGCTTGCGCCAATGCAGCACTCTTCTCTTCATTGGTTTCTGCGGTACCTCCTCCTGGCTTGTTCAGAGTCGGAATGCGAGAGGTGCCGCTTTCTCCTGTGGCGGCCGTGAGGTTAGTGCTGCCGTGGTCCGGTTCGGTCAGGTTCACAGAGGGATGAGCGAAAACCAAGAACCGGACCTAGGTCCGGTTCTACCAGACTCGACGAACCCCGAACTGGACCTCTACGAACGGTTCGGAATGGTCAGGTCCGGTTATTTTCACGTTCGAACGTGAACCGAACCCAAATTTTTTTACAGTGAGCAAAAAAAAACGTAGATATTGTACAGTGCGCAAAAAAACGTAGATAGAACTTGTACTCGTAGCTACACATCCAACACAGCTGCTTCTGCCTCAACCTTTGCGGAAACATGGCCATTCTTGTATGCTGCCTTCAATAGCTGCAGCGAGCTGAATGTGGATGCTGCGAGTCCATTGCGTCGCACAGTAGAAGTGATCCCTCCGCTCGAAAAAGCCTGTTCGGAGGGGACGGAGCTGCCTTGAATGGGCAAGTAGTCTCGTGCAATGCGTGCTAGAGTAGGATACTGCAACGAGTGAAGCTAAGGAACAATTTAAGTAGCAAATAAACAGGTCATGATGAGAATACTTACTCCCCACCAGGCAACAATGTTGTCAGCTTCCTCTAGCGGCGAAGACAGATACATCGTGAGTTCTTGACGAGGATTATGAGCACGTTGGTCTGCAGCTTGACGGGTTTTGATGGCCTCGCGCATCCACGCATCACCGTACCGATTTTCATGCAAAGGGTCTTGTTGGCGGAGCGGGTTCTTTGGCAGGTGCCCGAGTTGGCGGTTATAATACTTGTCAAACTATAAACATAAGTTCAGGAAGGATGATGAGCAGTCAGAACTAATACTACTTACCACGGCCTTGAGGTGAGCCCTCCCGTTCGCAACGTCTCGAGTGTCCCATTGATC